>NW_013666470.1:30444-58877 GCF_000517525.1 Limulus polyphemus
AAAAAAAAGGGATTTTGGTGTAGTGGATGATTAGTCTCTTAAGCCATCAAGCAGTGTGCTATTACTAGTGGTAGAGCAAATAGGGTTTTAGGTTGTATCTACAGAAGCACTGAATACAAGACTAAGGAGGTTATAATTTTATTGTATAGGGCACTGGATAGGCTACATTTGGAGAATCATGTTGTCTTATCTTATGAATGAAACTGAATTTTGGAAAATGGTTCTGAGGAGTGCTACTAGGATGACACCTAAGAAGGAAAGGTTATCATGTGAAGAAAAATTAATATCTCTGAAATTGTTTTCTTTTGGAAAAAGAAAAGTTAAGAGGCAATCTGATTGAAGTGTTTAAGATTGTTAAGGGAATTAATAATGTTGATGTATCACCTTTTTTCATATTTAATGGTGAGAATAGTAGGAGTAGGGTACACAAATATATATTTTTTCAGGGTAGTTGTCACATTCAGCTAAGACAGTTTTATTTTTCTGAAAGGGTGGTTGGCCTTTGGAATGGTTTGCCTACAGATGTAGTAATGCAATTAATTATAGGGAGTTCAAGGGAAGGCTTGATAAACATTGAAATAATAAAGTCTGCATATGAGTGTTTCATTTTTATTTTAAAGTTTAGTTTAGTGGATGGAATGGCCTAGATGGACTGACACGTCTCTTGCTGTCCTTGAATTATATGTGATATATGTCAAAAACTACTGGATTATAACTTGACTGAGCTAATCATTTACCAACATTTATTAACTCGAAATACTATATATCTATAATAGTGTAATCCTCTTTTTTCTTGTAAATCATGCTTTTGGTTACAGTGTTAGACAGTTAACTTTTGAAAACAAAAGGTTAACTTATATCATACTATCATTGTAAATATTAAATGCTACTGTAGCTAGTTTGAAGTTAAACATTGTTATTTTTAATACAATAATATTATATTACCTGAATAGTCTTTCTACTTTTATTCTTATTCATTACCTTTTCAAACTTTGTAACATAAAGTTATAACTATCAAAATAAAAAATTTTATTTTACAAAATAAATTGTTGATGTTCTAACTTTTATGCTGTTTGACTTTAATCTTAGGCTATTTGAAGAACATCCAAAATTATTAGGCTTTTACTATGGCTAAGTATTTGCCTAATAAATAAAATGAGTTATAATTATTCACTTCCCTTGATTGGTTATAGAGCTTAACTTTATAGTTATAGATACGACACTTAAGACTCAAAAATTGACATAAAAACCTTTATGAATATGTAAAATAATACTGAATAAATAAATAGCCTGGAAAGTATTGTTACAAAAACTGACTGATAAGTGAAAAAGTGCTTCATTGTTTCTAAACATTAAACTGTGCAGTTGCATTGGGTGTATAATATATTTTTATGTATAAAGTTTAGGACTAGAAAGTAACTTAATTCTACAGTCTTATATCTAACGATAGGGTTTCCTCTGGCCTTTCATTTTTTTTTGCCACTTGATGAATTATTTTGAGACACAAATAGTAAAGTCAATTTTATGTGTCAATTCTAACTTCATTTCTACAATTCTAGCTCAAAAATAATTTAGAATTAACATTTTCTGATATTTACTTAGTGTAATTCATGAAGAAAAATGAAAAAAAGTTATTATCTTCATTTCTATGCAGCATCAAAGAGTTTTATCTGTAAACCACCCAGTTGTCAATGTTTTCTTTTTAGATATTTTCTGCTCATTCCTAAAAACAAGTTTTTACTAAGAACCTATCATCCCTTTAAAAATTGAGAATATATTACCCATTTCTGGATTTTTAAAGCCTTTCCCTTTGTTTCTGTACTGATCTTGGTTGCCACATCATGTAGTTTGATCAGTTACTAATGAAACATAGCTTTGAAAACAGCTATAAAGAAAGTTTATATATGATTGTTAGAGCAATATTTAGATTACCATGTAACAGTAAACATATTGGTTTAAGTATTTTTTTTTATAGTTTCTGTAAACTTTTCTTTGGTTTCCAAATCTTGAAACTACTCACTTGTTAATAATATTAAATTATACCTGTTTGAAAGCTGTACAAATTTTCTTCAATGAGAAGACATCAGATAACTTGAGGTAAGGTAAGGTTATAAAGTTTAGACAGTTTGAATTGGTAGCAAAAAAAAAAAAAAAACATTTGTTACTATGTTAAACTTTTGGAGAAGATTTTGTCATCATCATGTAGAAGTAGTTTATCCAGACACAGGAAAATACATACTGTATAAAACAAAGAAGTCACATGACTGAATACTGCTTAAGACTTAGAAAAGGTATCTTGTTTATGTTTGGATCTTTATTTAAAATTATGGTTTTTACTTTATAATAGATATACTATGTTTTTTTTTAGTTATAACATATGTATACATTAAGTTTTTTTATATGCTCACCAAATGAAATCAGATAAGCTTAGTGAGTACAGTAAGCAACTGCAAAATATTCTGATGACTCAAATCTTAACTGAATGTTATTTTTATTTTTATCCTATTCAAACAACACATAAAAATAAACTGGCTAATTGGTTACTTAATTACTTCTAATTGCAATGAACATATGTTTCAAATAAAAATATTATTTCTTTTATCAGTGATAGTAAAACGTTTTCATTATTTAATTATGAAATATTAGTGGAATACAAATACTTAATATATATATTTTAAGGTTTTCAAGAAGTACCTTTTTATTTTATAGCATATAGTATGGAGAAAGCAGATAAATTTTTTATAAAAAACATGGACACTAACTAGTGAACCACAACATCAAATAAAAAAGATAAAGGCTTAAAGCCCCTTACATGAGTTAGCTCGAGGAACATTTCAAGTCATGACCTCAAAGGTGCAAAAATTCACATCCACGAATTCTAGTGCCAGACAAATGTGGTATGTTGAGATAAAACCCCAATTGTTAGATAATGCACATGACAAAAAACAGTTAATGGGATGGCACTGAAAACAAATGAGAGAATTAATCTTATTAAAAAGACCTCAGTTACATGGTTTGTTGCTATACACTAAAGTTAATTGTCTTAAATGATTTTGCCAAAGATATTAGATAAGGGACAGAAATAAGTTCTGTAAGGTTTATTTATCTATTGATTTTTTTAATTTTGCGCAAAGCTACATGGGGGCTCTCTGTGCTAGCTGTCCCTAATTTAGCAGTGTAAGACTAGAGGGAAGGTAGCTAGTCATCACCACCCACCGCCAACTCTTGGGCTACTCTTTTACCAACGGATAGTGGGATTGACCATCACATTATAATGCCCACACGGTTGAAAGGATGAGCATGTTTGGTGTGACGGGGATTCGAACCTGCGACCCTCAGATTGCGAGTCGAGTGGCCTAACCACCTGGCCATGCCAGGCCAGTTCTGTAAGGAACAATAACAAAGTGGATTTTGGTTACAGTCTGATGGAATAGTCCACTTGTTGATGGAGGATCCCACTTGTATCCATTGAGTTAAAAGAATGACTTTTAAAAGTAGATTTGCTAATCTTCTTGAACAATCGAGAAAACATTAAAAATTGTGTACATAATTCTATGTTTCCAACTCTAAATGTGACTTCTCCACACACATATCGAGATGCACCAGTGACCTAATCAGACTCCACAAGATGGCAGTAATCGATACTCTTCAAGAAGTTTGCCACACAAACTCCTTGTAAGTATACTATTTCTGATCTAGTCTAACAGTGTTTCATTTAAGGTTCAATAATGTATAAAGAGAGAAAGGTGAAGAATATTAATTGTACTAAGGAAATAGTAGATTTAATAATGCTTATAGTGGAAGTACTGAAGGATATCTTAGAAGAATTGTTAATACAGTTATACAGATTATGACTGAGAGAATTTCTCATGTTAGCTTAGTTGATAACTAATGTCGTGTCAATGTTGTTGAATATAATAAACAACACTAACTCCAACTCATTGATTTCTTCATTTTGAAGATCTAGATGTTTGTTACTAAGATTACCTTGAGAGTTTTGATATAAATAAAATACTATTTGATTTGTATTCAGTTGTCTCTGTGTGAATTCTATATTCCACACATAAACTTCCTCAAGTTGGTGGCTTGTGTGCTCTGCTTACAAAAGCATGACCTGAATTCCAGTTAAATTCCTTTGTAACAAGTATAACATTGAACTCAATTATGAAGCCCACAGGCTGCTTATGCACCTGTTACAATTATCAATTTATTTTATTTACACAAGGTCAGTAGTAGATTACTACATATTTCAAAAACAAAAATAACAATCTCATGTCACTTCTTGATATTAGCGATTCTTTTTACAAGTAGAGAATGGCCAAGCAGTTCATCTTTAAAAACATTGTGCTAAAATATATTTTTAATTCAAAAGTTAACATTTTCCTAATCTGAAAATGTATTTCTGATAGATACCTCTTCACACAAAAAGATCTTCCTTGTGCACCTGCCTCTGAGATTTGCATGCCACCAGCCATGAGGTAACTCTCACCTAAATTCAGGTGTTTCATGTGAAATGCACTGATGCATGATGTTATCATATGAAAAAAGCTCCACAAATAGGAGGGCAACACAACTTCCATGCACAGTACCTACCCGTACACACTTGCACTCATGATAACACTATTTCTTAACAAGGTAAAAGAAAAAAAAAATGTGCACTGGAAGTGGGAGGACAGGTGAGAATGTATAAGGATCTATCAGAAATACATTTCCAGATTAGGAAAACGTTAGCTTCCAGGACATGACTCGCCTCAACACACAGAAATGCTAGAATCCCATGTTGAAGTGGTGAAGGGGCTAGTTCAACATTTTACCTGTACGAGTTTACTTCAGAAGTTGTCCAAAGGGAAGTCCATGGAGTGTGACATCCAATGGCAGGGGTTCATAAGGGCATACCAATGGGAAACCATATTTCACCTTGAACAGGGTAACTCGTCATGTAGAATGTAAGGGGGAATGGCAAATGAGCCCCAAGTGTTGCAGGGATGGGTGGAATAAGGACATGACCTTCTGAACACTTGTACACAAGCAGCTGTCAAGCAGATATGTGTAGTATGATTGTTGCATGATCAGACTGTACAGAGGGTGCTGACCTCAACTCTACTGAGCAGGTTTTGGCTGTAGGAGGAAGATACATTAATTATGTGTTATGTTTTTAAGAGGGTGACCTGTACTACACTGACAGTGCCACCACTGCCCCACTTCTCACCATATTGTGCTAAGCCCAACCTCTGAGGATTCTCCATCATTCACTACCCCAGTGGCTAGGAACTGGTAAGTGACAAGGGTCTCCCACGCTTCACTTGAAGAAGAAGGGGGAGAATTTGCATAGGTGAGATCTGGAGAAGTGCCCAGATCCCCCAACTGATCACCAGATGGAAAAGTTTTTCACTGGAGACAGTGAATTGGTTGACTGCAAATCCCTATTTTTAAAAGCAGGCAAGTGTGAGCCAAAAGAAATAGGCAATCATTTCCATGGTGCTGGCTTTTTCCATAATAGTCCATGGAATTGGTATGATGTGGATTGAACACCTGGATATGTGAAGTGGTCTTATGTAACATCCCCATCTGACAGTGTGCACTGGTAGAACCAGAGCGGATGGTTTGAGTGCTTTCTGTTATCCTGGCTCAATGTAGAATTTGGATATTAAGCGTACGCTGGAAGGAAACACTAACCACGTAGTGTGATCCTTTTCAACAGAAAGGGAAAAGAACAAAGAACATCAGCTCATGAAACAGGAGTAAAAGGCCCAGTGAGCATACTGTAATTCTTAAGATGTTGAACAAAGTACGGAACTTCCCCAACAGGTAACAAGCCTCCAGAAGCCATAGTAGAAATAAGTCCTGTGTATGTTACATTGTAACTTACTCAGGACTAAATAGAAGTCACTGTCACTTGAGACTTCATGATAGAAGTTAAAGCTTTGAAAACAAAAGCTAAGGAAAACGAAAATCAAGGTTTCATTAATAAATGCAAATCTCATCAAACTCAAGCCAGATAAAATTTAAACATGTCTTTGTTGTACAATGTCAAGAAGAAAAATGACATTATCATAAGTGCAAGTGCATAGAGTGAGTTACAGCAATTGTATCACCCTTCTATTGGTGGATGGCTTTTATTGCATGATGTCATCATCATACACCAGCACAGTTCTTGTTAAACACAAGACTAGTGGCATGCAAATTTCAAAGGCAGATGTGTGAGGAAGATAACATTTCTTTGTGCAGAGGTGAGTTATTGTCTTGGAAAATAATTTTTTTTTGCAAATTGTGCAAACACTGACTTCCTGAAAATGTATCATATGAAATGAAGAGAAATTCAAAAATTACTTAAAAAACAAAACAAATCTAGATGAAAATAGGAAGATTAATACAATGTTAGAATAATGCAGTGGTTCGCTAAGTTATGAATCTAGCAGACCCTTGGGCTTCTTTTTGTATAAATCAGCAAATACTGCTGATCATCCATTTTTAATTTATTGTTTAAATACAACAAACCAGGAAAGAATTGATGTATAATAATAAAAGGGCATATCTGTGACTACCATAGTTCCGTAGGAAAGAACCTAGAAACCTGAAATATTGGACCCATACTAAGTAGACCCTGAGGGTGTGCACCTGGGTATTGCACATTTTTTTAATGAAGCAAGCTAGCGATAAATCATATTGAAATGAAGTGTGATCACTATAGCTCCAAGATGAAAGAACCTAATAACCTAAAATTTTGCACACATAGTAAGTGGGCTTGAGGGTGTGTACCTAGGCATTACTTATCCATGTGCACATGCAGAACTTTTAATGAGGTAAACTAGTGAAAAACCACATAAAAAAGAAGTGGTTCCTTATATTACAAATAAGAAACACAGACAGACATGCACATGCGTGTCTGTGTGTGTGTGTAACCACCATAGCTCCAAGAGGAATTAACCTAGAAACCTGAAATTTTACTCCCATACTAAGTGGACCCCAAGGGTGTGCACCTGGGTATTATTACTTATCCATGTGTGTACGCATCTTTTTAATGAGGCAAACTAGCAAAAAACTACATAGAAAAGAAGTGGTTTCTTATATTACAAATAGAAATCACAGTCAGACTGACAGTCATGCATTTGTGTGCACACATACGCATCTTTTTTTTAATGAGGTAAGCTAGCAGAAAACCATATAGAAAATAAGTGGTTCCTTATATAACAACTTATAATATATAGAAAAGCCAGTGTATTTTAGTAACAATGCATTCCAACAATGGCTTTAATGTCATGTTGCTAAGCAACAAAAGTGTAACCTGATATTGTTGTAAGTCTATGTACTAAAAGTATAAAATGAAAGGTATAAACTATAAAATTGAAAAAATAATTGTTGATTTCTTAATTTAGAGTCTCTGTTGATTAAGTAAGTTTGTTTTTATTATTCAAGTTTAAAATTGGATGGATACTTTCATGATAAATTTTATGCTTTTGGCTCAAGGCTAGGTTATCTCACACTGTGTCTTTACTTTAGGCTTATTTATTAATTTCTTTAGCTCATACAAATATTCACTACACTTACAAGGTTTCACAGCAACTCTCTTCACTTACTGCCATCACTACATTGATAATGGGCGGACATTATTCAAATGATAAAAAATTGTAATAGATTCTGATAAAATGTGATAGAAATTTGTGATATCAAATATAAGTGTGAAATATTTAATGCAGTGATATTGATAATAAATAATTCTTAATTTGCTGTACTTTCTTTACGACTTTTTAACGTTCCTGGGAAATAAAAATGTTTATAATATTTTTGACTGTTCAGGTTCAGAATATATATATACATTGATGTAGGCATCTAGAATATATCAACTTAATAACCCGAGCAAAGCCAGGTACTTCCACTAGTATTCAATAAATGAGGATGTGATTCATTGGAACATTTTGCTGTCACTTAACATACTTTATAAACCTAACTAAACTTACTTGATGTCTTGTCATTAAAGAAAATTACTGCAGCTTTCAAATACATATAATGTTACTTCAAAATATTTTCAAGAATGAAAAGAATGTCTAATGAAGCTAAAAAAATTCTTAGATCAGTGGTTTGTTAACTTTGCATTATAATCCTTCATTCAGCCCTACAAAGCTCTGGGTAGCCAATAAATAATTTTTGAAAAAATATTTTAAAAATAGAATTGCAATTATTACTTTAACTTAAATTTTGAAATTTGATATGCAGGTTTGCACTTTATACCTGAAAATAATAGGGTTAATTGTATTAGAAAATCCTCGGGACAAAAGCAATGGAAAATACTTGCTTTTAAAACAAAAAACATGCTACTATTAAAAGAAATCCAGGAGAGAGCTGCTTAATTTTCAATCTAATGATTTCTAATTGATCACAGAATAAAGAAGAGTAAGTAGCTCATGAAAACATAAGGTTGTTGTATATCCAGCATAATAAAAAATGAACAAAGTAGATAGAAGAATTAGAAAAATAATTTTTTTACAACAGAAGCATCACCAACAACACGTTTAGGTGATGGTATAAAAAAAACCCAGAAAACATCAGCAATAATAAAAATAAGGTTAAATTCAGCATATCAAGAGAAAACACAATACGGTCATGTTACATAAACTGAAGTGTTACATTGCTAACACTTGAAAAAGATTTAATAATAAAAAACTGCACTGCTTTGCTCATTAAATCCTGGTTTGAGTCTAATCTAATAGCTAACAGACTTTCCTTTATGTCCAGTTCCTGTTCACCGTTTGCACTAGAGAGGGGTTTAAATTGTCCTCTACTTACAAGTTCATTACATTCATACAGCACATGCTTCAAGTGATAAAAAAGTGTACCAGACTCTGCCAGTTTAACATCATGATAAATTACTGCTCTGTCAAAGAGGATCAGGGGAAGCAAAACTGCTTTGAAAAGCCCTAAGAATTTTCTTTAGAACTCACACTCTTTCAATAAACTACATTCTCAGACCCTAAGAAGTTCACTCTCAGTGGCTTTGACTCAGATTCTGGGATAGCCATTGCAGTTCTACACGACAGTAATATTTGCTATGAAAATTATGACAGGTGTTGGCGAAAAAATCACCATTGCAAAATACAAACTATCCTGATAGTTCACCCGAAATTACCTACACACATCTGAATCCCAAATGTGTACATAAAATGTAATATAGCACATCTTGCTGAAAATTTGAGATTTCTGCCTGACCCATTCAACAACACTTATCTATCTAGTAGCAGGAGACTTTAATGCCAGACACCTCATTTAGTATGCAAATGTTTACAATCTGCTCTCTGACAACAGCTTTATATTGCTAAATCTTGGTGAACCAACTGCTGAGCACTAGGGTCCCGGTGACAGAGACTCCTGTATGTACATTGCTTTTGCTAACCCCACCTTGAGTGTCATATCTACTTGGTATAACAGATACAGTGTCAATAGTAATCACTTTATGGGTGAGGGGTGCATGAAGACTGGAAAATATAATGGTATATACCCATCTAGAAACTTGTATGTAGATGCCAGGCTTCTGGCAGTGCTCGTATCCTCAAGTATCTCTCCACCATCAAATGAAGTCAAGGCAACAGCTTCTGCAAAAAAAAGGACACCCAATACTGGTAAAAAAATGATACTGGAAAGCATGCAATCAAGCCCACACTGCATTCATACAGACAAGGCCTGACCCAGCCATTACAAAGGAGATAAGGATTACATTTAATAGAACATGTGCAACAGGCTTTACAGGTGATCAGCTTCCAAAGCAAGAGAAGTGAACTTGAATGAGATGTGCAGCTAACACCAATCTCACAGGCACATATTTCTTATGCTTCCACATGATTATGGCTGGTACAAAAATAAAAAAACAAACAAACATGGCAACGTTAGTCATTTACAATGATGATGGTACTTCACTAAATACAGACAAAGATCAATGCAAGGCATTCTTCAGCAGATATGTCAACCATAGTGACATGCAAGAGAGGCCTAAACTACAAATATCCAAACTACAACTTCAGTAGATATGGAAGCTATCTTTATCTTTAATAAGATATACAGAACTATAAATACATCTAAAGATAAAGCTCTGGAAGTAGATGGTGTATGAATTTCCACTTTTAAGTAGATCAGAGAAGCCATCCTGTTGAAGTTAGTGTCAAATTATCAATGTATCTGGGAAACAGTGGTGTCTCTGACATATGGACTGAAGTCTTTAGCAAATACTTGGCCAAACCCATGAAGAATCACTCTCTTCATAAAGGCTATTAAATCATCACCCTACAAAACAATATTGGCAAACTCCCAGAGAAGATTGTAGCTAAAAAGCTTGCCTATCAGAGTAAACTATTGCTACCCTCATCATTAGCTGGTTATCACAGTGGAAGTGAAATGCTGCTGAATTTATAGCTAATACATGGAAAGCATTGATGCTTGTCAGAACATTTTAGGAGTAGTTTCAGACTAAGGAGATGTCTACAACAGTCCAGCTGCCCATTTTTGCTAACAAAATTATCATCATTGTATAAGCATAAGGGTAATATGTGTCAGATAGGTCATAGTTGCATTAACTACCAGAAGATGTATCATGAAGCATGGAAGCTGGCATTCACATTAGATCACCATTAGTAATACACTGCCTCAAAGACCACAACATTTTTTGACCAATTTTTGCAACAGTTACATCATGGATCTAGTTAGCATTGACAGTCCAACCAGATGCAAGATGCATGCCAACATCCTCAAGCAGAGTGAGCAAACAGTGCATATTACAAGGGTGGTTATCAATCCTACAAAAGCTATAACCATGTTCTGCACGCTAAACAACTGACATACTGGTGAGAAAAAAACATCCCGTTCTTTGTGGGCCATATCATCTTTTTGGAAGAAACATTTTGAAAGACAGCTGAATTTTACCAGCCACATTTATAGCATGATAACCAAAGCCATCAATGTACTGAGTCTTATCTGCTCCATCCTGAATTATGGAATATTGATCATCAGTATGAGTTATATTCAGCTAGATAAGATTTAAATGGTATAAAAAACCTGTTTACGGCTGGTCATAGGATGCACTTCAGACCATATTACACCTCAAAACCCTCAGCAGCATCACAGAGCAAAATTCTTCAATAGGATCTTGCAGTGTAAAAATCATAAATTCCATCATTGAGCGACAAAAAAAAAAAAAACTAGCAAAAAATAAACAAACAGGTGATTGCCCCAGGAAATTTTTATGGTTTGGAAGGTACCATTACAGCCACCATTAATACAATTGGGAATCACCAGATCTATGGAAACCTGATTAGACAGGAAATATAGAGATTAGGCTGGGAAAGAGTGAAGCTGCAAAAGCCTATTAGTACCTTTCTAAAGACTATGGAAGGCAGTAACACCTGTCAAATATAGCCACGGATGGCTCCTACAACACAGATAGTAAGAGAACTGGTTAGGCATTCATTATATCATGAGCAAAAAGATTCTACATATGGCTGGTTGAGCATTAAAACTTTCCACATGCACCACAAGGATGGAGATGGAAGCCATAAAACAAGCTCTCCTTTATAATGCTGAAAGAAATGAAGTAAAAAATGCAATTAACATAGTATCTGACAATGATTCACAGGCTGTACTGTGCAAAATTCAGAGTGGTGGATTCCTGGATGAATAGCAGAAAACAAAGCAACTGCATGGCAAGATGATCACATGGATGTATGTGCCAGATCAAGCAGGAGTAAGTTTACGTGAGAAGGTTGACAAGCTTGCAAAAGAAGCCTTTATATCAAACATGGTACAACTTTACTAGCACAATATTGACTGCATATGCACTAGTAAGGCACAGCAACCGTGGAAGATCTTCATCAACATTCAGAGGAAATAAGACTGCTGTATACTGACCTACTCATACCACATCATTTGTTTTCTTGGTACACCAAAATAATGTATGGTGTAGCAAAGAAAAGCAAAAGGTGGAGTATTAATAGGTCAGTATACAACCAAAAGGTCACTGGTAACATCAGTAAAGTAACTCTCTTGTAATTCCTCTAAGGAATTTGTCCTCCATATGATGGATTAGCACCTGTTGGCATACTCACTGAAACTGCTACCTAGTGCTCAACTCAACTTGGTAGGCTGATCCACAACTGATTTAATTTACTATGAAGATTTTTGTTATTTTTAAATTTAAATTCTGGAATGGTCAAGAAATTTGTAATATAATATTCAACTTTACAAAATTGGCCAGTAATTAAATATATGAAAATAATAAGATTACACATTACCTGGACAGTAGTGACAGCAAGGTCCAGGCAAAGAATTATTGCATGAAAGAGGTTGACATGTTTTTGTCTCACACCTTAATTCACCAAGCTAAAAAAAATAATAAAGTAAAACATTATATTTTAATATAACAATTTGCAAGTTCTGCTAATATATCATGTTCAGTCTAACTGATAAACAGAAGTAGTGAACTGAGAAAGCCTCTTGATGAAAACACCAAAGGTATCTTTAGTTAATACTGAAACTTTAGAATGAATGAAGAAAAATAATATTTGTCACATGTAAGGCAAAAAAAACTAATAAATTCTGAAAATTTACATAATACAATCTCTTAAATCAAAAATAGCCAGTGAAATGTAAAGTGATCATAATATAAATTTTTAATGGTTTTGTACATAAACACAAAATAATTTGATTAGTTTGAGATAGTGAATTCCCACCTAATTTCACAAGAATCTTTGTGAATTGCACTACTGCATAATAATATCATTATGCAGCAAAAGCCCTCCACCAATAGGAGGGCAACACACTCTCTTGCACACTAACCCTCTCTATACATTTGTACTTGTGAACCCTCATTCTCTTTCTTGGCACTGAAGACATCACGTTTTTTTTTGTTTTTTTTTAAATTTAACGAGATTTGCAACATTTCAGGAAATAATTTCATTCTTCTTCTACAAACTATGAACTTAGAAGTTCATGTAAAATTTACTACTTGTGTGAGTGAACAATTTCTTCACATATGTTATGTATCAACTATGATTAATGGAGGCAGGTTGATTGAGGATAACATGACAGCCATTGAACAGAAGGTAGTGAGTTCCCTTATGCCGCCAGGACCTTCAGCTCCAGTCTCCTTTTCAGGTGTCCTTCCCCTCATTTTCAGGGGAAAATAGAGAGGATGAATTTGATCACTTGTTTCCTGCTCCTGGTTATGCTTGGGAAACTTCTCTCCTTGTTGAAAAAACACCCAAACTGTTTTGTATTATGAGGACTTCAAATCACAGGTATGTACTATTCTTTCTCCTGAGTTATATGATTCTGCTTGTTTTAATTCTGCCCCTAACAACTTTTTATTTTACGTTTTTCTGATATTAGCATTCAAGTTGATTCTTTCCTTGACCAACCATGTTCCCACAACCTCATGTCTTACCTTCCATGTCTATTTGTTTTGTATATTATGGATTTCAGTCATTCTGAACTCTCCTTTCTCAATTCACAAAACTTGAAATTTCTCTTGCCCGTTTGAAGGAGAGCAGACTCTGGCATTAGCTTCTTCTTCCAGTGCCCAATACTCTTATCATTGTCTGATCCTTCTTTCCATACTTCTCAACCTCTCCTCTCTGCACTTCAAGCCTGAGATACTTTATCATGCCCGAGGGGATTTTGTGGATGAGTCTCATTCCCTTCTTCACTATAGCTCATTCTACTTCTTCTACCTTTTCCCTGCTTATTTGGTTCTTTTGGGTAGGGAAACTCTCCTTTCTTAGGTCCAACTTTCTTCTTCCTTTTATACTAGATCTTTGCCTAGCCTTGTTCTTTGGGGTCTTCCTGATTCTATTGAATTATGGGCAGAGGTTGCCTGTTATCAATCCTCACTTTCAACCTTAGTTTCCACGCTGTTCCAAACCCAACCATTCTCCTCTATACCCAAACCCAGTCCTTCTGTTTCCCATCTTTCAATTTTCACTTCCTGATCTTTCTCTTTTAACCAGTGTCAGATTCGTAAAGCTCATTGGTGACTACCATGTCAAGTCAGGTGTCTGTTTCAGTTTGTGCACCTATGGTCACACTTTGCTGTGGACAGAAGGGTTACCCTATTCTTACCAACATACCTCTCTACAATTCTCTTCCCCTTTCCCCTAACCCTCATCTTGTTTCCTCCTACATCTGATCCCATTAATTTACATGTTGAGGAAGCAATATTTGTCAATATTTCCACATCTTTCCTCATTCCCACTCAATATCTTGTTCACCTGGTAGTGTGTTTCAACTCCTTTCGCAGCTGTGATCAGCTTCTCTCATCCAACTGCAAGCTATAAAAATTCCAGTCACCAGGATTCACACCTATCCTACTCATACTTTGTGAGAGGTTTCATCACTTTTTGGAACAATGGCTTCACTAGAACTGCTTATACCTTTGTGTCAAGCACATATGCACCTCCTCCTCCTAGGGTCCTTGTGACCTAATGAACCATCATGGCATCCTTTGACATCAATAGTTCACCTGTCCTCTCCTCTACTTGAAGATTTGTCTTGGTGGTTGGACCAATCTAATACCACCATTGGTGTTTCATTACCTTCACACAAATCAGACCTGCATCTCTTCAATGATGCTTCCCTCTCTGGTTGGGAAGCATCTCTGAATGACAATTTCACATTGGAAAGATGGACCCAGAATGAGTCTTCTCTCGACATCAACAAACTCAAACTTCTGGCAGTTTGTCACGCATGTTTCCAATTCTAATCCTTTTCTGTGGATAATTTCATCATGATCCATTTGGATAACTCCAGGGTTGTTTCCTATATCAACCACCAAGGGTGTACCCAATCCTATAACCTCTGCTTTCACACCCCTGGATCTTCTCTATCGGGCCAATTCTTAACATATATGTCTTACTGCCTGCCATGTACCTGGTACTATGAACCTGGTTGCAGACCATCTTTCCTGGCCAGGCCATGTTCTGTCCTCAGTATGGTTTCTTCACGCCCAGGTTATCCATCGGGTGGGCACTCTCTTGGGGACTCCACTTACTGATGCCTTCCTACCCCTATCAATTCCAAGCTTCCTCCTGTTTCCTATCCCTTGGCCCTGGCTGTCTTTGCTTTTAACCAGAACTGGCCTCACCTTTATGCATACCCACCTCCCAGTCTTTTACCTCTGATTCTGGGCTTGATTTACACCTCCTTGTCATGTCCTACTGGTGGTACCCCTTTGGCTAGCTCAAACTTGATTTCCTCTTCTAAGCTATCTGATAACAAGATTCCCTCTTCCCCTGCCACTAGATCCTCCCTCTTACTTCAACCTCACATGTCACTGTTCCACCAAGGGATATCATCATTATAACTTCATGTCTGGGATGTGTCAAGTCTCTTGCCCATAGAACCAGACTCTCAAATCATGTCTTTTTCCTTTCTCATTCCCACTGTCCTTCCATTTTGTTCACCTAGCAGTGTAAGTGGTGTCTTTTGCTGTTGGTCTATTCGTTGTCAGCTTTTTCCAGCTTTGTCTGTCTGTTAAATTGTGGATTAACTAACTCTACCATTGCCAGTTGTCATGCAACTTTGTCATCAAAATTTCACTTTTCTCAATACCACTGGGTATTTTCCTCCTCAGTTCTCTTTACCTTGTTATTTTTTCTTCCTTCCCTATAGATCTCTCACCACATTCCCATGCCTGAATGACCTCATTGTTGTTCAATTCACTTTTACCCATAAACATTTTGAGCTATTGGCAAGTTGCACCTTATACCACATTTTCTCAAGGTTAACATTTTCCTAAATTGAAAATGTATTTCCAATAACATCTACCTTCCCTCACAGTTATAGCTATTACTCGATCTCAAGGGTTTCTTCCTTTGCCCATCTAAGAATCTAAGGACCCGAACAGGAGGGTCTCCAACTTCGCCCTATTCTCTAAGAGTGGAAGAATTCACTCTAACACTCTGTAGGAAAAGTCCCTGTCCATCACCCCTGTGACTGGAAACTGCGTGTGGTAAGGATTCCCTAGTTCCACGTACAATCTGAAGAGTAATATGCATTGAGGAGTCCTGAGGAAGGGTGCTCGAGAAATGATGCAATAGATGAAACAAATTCCCTAAAATTATCAAAAGCAAACTGATCCCAATTCTTTCAATCTGATGATCAGCAGGGACAGACAATATCCCCTTTAGCTTTACTCATGATAGTCCATGAGTGGCAGTCCAGCATAGTATGGTAAGACCACCTGGTGAGCTCCTAGGTGGTCCTGTGGAACACCTCATTTCAACAGAGCTTGTTGTAACCTATAATAAGTATAGTGAAATAGTGGTTGCTAGTGAGGAATTGGATTGATAAAAGCACATCTGGCTGGGCAACACTCGTCACAGAGTGGGATCCAGTGAAAAGAGAGGTAAGGGACCCTGGAAAGAAAAGAGGTAAGATAAGTAAAGAAAATACTCAACCTTCCTTATAATATATCAGATGTTGGAAAAATGTCCACACGGGGTAGGCGAAAACCCTCAGAAAAAGAAACTGCCAGATCGTGTAAATAATGTGAGAGAAAAGTATTGGGAGTAGTCCTCATAAAAGCCTGCACAATGACCTCCAGTGGAAAATTCAATCAGGCAGCTAAAGACATAAATGTGACAAATCTGATGAGACATGACTCGCAGAAGTTTCCTCACCTGTAAAGATAGTCCGAAATAAGCAATATGGATCAACTTGCAAACCCACCTTGTCAAGGTAATCAGGGATAAATCATGGGAAATTAAGGATCCCAATTAATAAAAAGTCGATTTCTAGCACCTAGAAAGGAGTTAATGCAAACCACATAACACCTCAGGGCCCTGATAGGACATAACAAACTATTGAGTCCAAGAAGTCGTTGAGGTGAGAAATAGCTAGCAAATGAATTAATGAAAAGGATTCATCTCCTTCCCTGGCTGCCAGAGTCTGAGGAAGGAAGGACCTATCTGGGTTGAGCAGGACATAAGTTGAGTGATAAAGAGTCCTGTGCACATGCTGTGCAAACAACTCCAACCTACGATGTCCACAAGCCAGCAGCAACAAAAAAATACACTTCAAGAGAAAGGTGATACATAATACATGAGGCTAAAGGCTCAAATTGATGTCAAGAAAAAGCATGTAATACCACCTTAATATCCCAGCTAGGTAATTGAAAAGGACTTTTGGGGTGAAGGATGCAAAATGATTTAAGAAGGCTGGAGAGCACAGGGGACTCAAATAATTTCTGATGTTTATTAGAATACCGAAAAGTAGTTGATAAAGCTGCCTTATATTAGGCGACAGTAGATGGAGCTAGCCATTTGTCAAAAAACAAGATATGGTTGGCACATTTGGGTGAAGCGAGTTCAATTTCCTCGTGAGACACCATTGGTGATAAGTGTGCCATTTCCCTTTGTAAATGGCCATTGTGGGTCTACAGAGAGATTGATACAAATACAAGGCAACTTTAGAAGTTAAACCCCAATGCCATGTGAAGGACCACATAACTTTCCTGCAAGAAGTTTGAGCTTCAGAATGTCCAGGTGTAGAATGTTGGATCGAGGGTGCCTCAACAGAGATGGCCAAAGAGGAAGTGGCAGAGGTAGACACTCTTGAAGATGCTGAAGAAGAGGAAACCATGGTTGGGTTGGCCAATCTGGGGCTACCAACAGCAATTGATAAGGAGTGCATTGAACATAGCCAGAACTCTGGGTAACAGACAAATCAGGGGAAGGGATAGAGGTGCAATCCTGTCCAGTCTTGACTGAATGCATCTATCACCAAAGCCTGAGGATGAGATACCGGTGACCAAAACACCTGTAGTTGAGAGTTTCAACAAGTGGTGAATGCATTGATCATCGAAGTCCCAAACTGAGAGCAAATCCACTGGAAAAACCTTGCAATGTAGCATCCATTCGGTCAGGAGAATCTGGTTGGGCTGAAACAGATTATCTGTAATCAAATGCATCACCCTCGGAACATGGCAAGCTAGCAGGCTGATATGATGGAAGTGAGTCCATTAGAGAACATCCAAAGTTCGAAAACAAAGGTCCTGAAAATGCATACCCCTTGACAGGAGATATAAGATACCACTGTGAAACCGTCAGACTGAATCATGATCTTTTTCCCTTTACTAAAGCTAGACCTTAAGCCATTGCCCAATAAAGTTCTAAAATGTTGACGTGGAAGTAAGATTCATTGCTCGTCCATTGACCCTGGGATTCTTGACCATCGATATACACACCCCATCCCTGAAGTGAGGCATCTGTGAAGAGATGAACCTTGGGATGAGGGTGTGGTATAGGAACACCTACTGTAGTGTTGTCCTAATCCAACCACCACTCGAGATTTAAGATGTTGCTCCTGAGTAAAGAGACTGGAGGATCCAGTGGATCACAGTTCATGATACATTTGTCACACAGTGACAACTGAAGGGATCACATGTGTGCTTCTCCCAAAGGAATTAGAGATTTAAATGATGCTCACATCCTCAAAAGAGATAAAACCATCCGCATAGTAGGAGAAGGATATGTGAGTAAGAGCCTGACTGCCCATTCCATAGCATGGAGCCTGACCTAAATATGTGCTGAAAAAGATACTCATATGGACAATATATTGAGTCAGTATGAGAATGGATTTCTCGGCTCTGACAAGAAAGTCAGCCTTATTGGCTTCTAATAGAAGAATCTGGGTGTGCCGTTCCACCAACTGACGAGTCATACATATAATGATGTGTGCACAGGCCCAAAGAATGAAGGGGACAAGAAGAAGCTCATAGGAATCTGCAGATAACATATGGTGCAGATGCTAGACCAAAGGGCAGAGTCCTGAATTGCAGAACCTGACTCTTATGCACGAAATGTAGATAGCTGCAGGATGATTCTGCCTTGGGAATGTGGAGAGAGACATTGGCAACATCAAAACTGGTCATTCACAGACCTGGTGAATAATGCCAACGTAGGTTGAGAAAGGACTCCATTTTGAGCCTGGGAGGATCTAAGAATTGGTTGAGACGAGAAAGATCAATGATCAGATGCCAATCTTCTGTCTTCTTGGGCACAACAAAAAAAGGGAATAAAATTAAGGAAGAACGGGATCGACTCTCTCTACTGCCCCCTTGGCCAACAACTCTCTGATAGCCCGGGAATGAAGATCCACAGTTCGTTGATCTGTTGGGGTGAAAATACCAGAGGTTAGGAGGATAATAGAGGTGGAGATGTGAATTGAATGACCAACCCTGACACCAGAACTTGTAGTACCCATAGATCTGTGGTGAAGGAAATTCAGATGCCCAGAAAATGTTGTAACAGTGCTCCACAGACCCTGCCAGCATATGGCAGTCACTGATTCCACTGGCAATGATGGTCTGCTTGAGTGGAGGAGCCTTTTGGATAAAGACAGAATTTATTCTGGGTACCAAAAGATCGAAGAGCTAAAGCTGGGTGTCAGGACACATGATGAACAGTAGTGCCATGACTTTCAGTAGGAGCCAAAGATGACAAGAAAGAATGCAAACAGGCAACATCAATCTGTGACTCCAATGCCTTTGGAATGCCCACAAGCATCACATGAGGAAGAAAAGGAGCCTCTTGTAATTCACAGAGGGTGGCAGCAGGTAAACAAACTCTCTCCAACAAGGCATCTCTCAACAACATACAAGCCAGGAAACAAAAGGAATAGCAGAAGCTGACAATCTTACAAAGTTAGAAGTCAGCAAAAGACCCAATTCATCATCAAATCGATGTGGGGATCACTGAGAGACTTTTGACACAATTTGGAGGGATGATAAATACCTCAGAACTGTGGTAAGGGTCAGACAAATCCTAGAAAATTGTGATCTGTTCAAAGTGATCATAGGCACAATTCTGGAATCCAACATTTCCAAAAGTGGATGAAGCATACGTCCTCCTGTTGGTGGTAAGCCAAAGTGTGCTGTTTGACAAATGTGGGGGACAAGGAATAGCTATCCTTCACATAACTGAGTGGTAAACCTCTCTGCATGAACAGCAATATCAGGTGAAGGAGGAAAAACTAAGTATTTGTCTTCAGACCTTTCCACCATGAAGGAAGGAGTAGACTCAAAACCAACCAGAGAAAGTTTCAAAACCTCACAAACCCAATTGATTAACTGAAGAATGGGAGCAGTTGGTGGCTGATTCAAATTAGCCTCGTGAGAAGCCGACCTTGTAAATGAAGGCTCAGGAAAAAGTGAGTCTAAATTCTCTCAAGAATGCCTTGGATCATTTGCAAAAGCAGGCTCAGAACCTTCCAGAGAGACACCCCTGGACCAAATATATGTCTCCATCTCACTACGATTCAGATCATGGACAGCGTAAATTGAGAGTAACCATCCGACTGTTGTGAGACACTATATAACAGAGGTCTAATTAGCCTCTGCGCTGGAAACAGTAACCCAGGAATTCATTCCTGAAAACGACATGTTGAAATAAAATAATTTTTGTTAGTTTCGTTAAAATATTATTGAACAGAAAGCAACTAGGTGATGCAAAAATCACCCAAGGACATTAACTATTGCATCACTTCGTTAGAGAAACCCTTGTCTAAACACTCTGTCGAGAAAAAGTGATAACATTATCTGAATGAGGTACTTACATACAGTACCAGGATAGAGAGCATATTGACATAGGTGTAGAGTATCAAGAAACAAATATTGCTAAGGTCAATTGAGATAAAATCAGACCAATGCTGAAATGGGCAAAGGAAGAAACCCTGGAGGTTAAGTAATAGCTATTAGTGTCAGCAGAGGTAAATATGTTTTGGAATTTGATTTCATCCACTTTACATTTAAGAGTAGATATAGATATTTTTGAACTAAGGACTAAATGAAATATGTTATGTCTTATTACCTTACATGAGCACTTGGTACAATTGTTTGAGTCCAGAAAGAATTTTGTCCCAGATTTCACTCTTCTGCCAATGTAAAAACAATCGGGTACTACTGCTGCTAAATTGACAACAAAAACAGGTCAGTTGTTTTACTGGTTTTAAAATTAAACTGAATCACTTGACATCCTATAATTTGATCTTAAAAATCTGTAGTCAGCAGTCTTTCTGAATAACAACTAATCATAAATGTCAGGAAGCAATAAATATTGTAAAATGAAACAAATTACATATTTGGATAACTTGAGTTGTGACAAAGTTAATGATTTCAACATCAAATGTAATAATTTATTTTATTCTCACTAATTAATACACAAATGTGTTTATAGTCTTATGAAAATTTTCCACTACAATTTTTTCAACATATAGGTAAAATAAACACATTAAATCAGATTCATAATATTTTTACACAATTTAAGTACTCTTTAGAAAATTTATTGTTACAGATTCCACTCTTAAAAACTTCTTTATAAAATTCTGTACTGGTAAAAAACTATTAATCATTTTTACTATAAAGACAATGGTGTTGAACTTCTGTGATGGTAACTTGTTTCTAACATGTTCATTTAAACATTAATTTTCAATATAAAATTAATCAAGTCAATCACTAACAAATTAGACAGAATATCAGAATGTAGTAAACTGTAGTTGAACTACACAAAATCTGTTAAAATAACTGTAACTGCTGCATATGCAAAGAATCAGTACAAACCTTTGATAATTGTTTTTGCACAATGAAATCATTGCAAGCTATATTTTGTTCTCCTAGCAAGAGATTTTGAAAAATATCAACATTACTCTTATTTAGTAAGAAATTTCAACTTACAATTGTTTCTGCCAATATGATGAAAACTTTCATTTATATGTTCTTTTGCCTCCTTGCTTCTTTCTTCATTTTTTGATATGTTCTGATGCTTATTAGTATGTATCTTCTTGAATTCAGTGACAGAATCAAGTTCATCACCAGTTCCTTCTAAAGAATTCATGTCTGTTCTCTGTGATAAAACATTAACATCTGTTTTAATGTTTAACTTATTTTTACCTGATTTTTTTGTAAGATTCCACTGATTAAATGCAGATTTATTACTATTTATATCTTCAACCACAAAAATATCCATCTTATGTATCTCTTCCTTTCTGGTAGGTATGTCTAGCTTTTGTATTATAGTGGATTTTGTTGAGTTTTCTTGTGTTAGGGGATTAATTTTTTCAACTGTTTGTTCCTTTTTTCTACTAAAAAGGATTTCTGGTACCTCCTCTTCCTTGCTTGTTAATTTTTTTTCAGGTGTTCCTTCTTTTCTATCAGTTAATTTTATTTCTTCCTTTTTGCCAGTTGATATATTTCCTAATGTTTCCTCATTGTCGCCAGTTGTTTGTTTTTTTCTGCTACTTAGTTTTGTTTCTGATGATTTTACTGTCTTGCTATCTAATTTTGTTTCGGGTGTTTCTTCTTTCTTGCTACTTAATTTTGGTGCTGGTATTTCTTTTTTTTCACCATTTAATCTTGGCTTTAGTATTTCTTCTTCATTGTCTGTTAATAATTTTTCTAGAATATCTTCTTTTTTATTGTCAATAAGTTTTGTTTCTCCTGTTATATTCTTCATGTCAGTAATGATTATAGTTTGTTGCTTCTTTTCAGTTAAATTATTCTGTAACTGTTTCACTCTTTTATTGTCATACCCTATCCTGTTTAAAATTGTCAGATTTGGGGGTAATGAAAATTTCACTTGTTTGTCTTCTTCATTTTCAAAGTTTGTTATACTTCTATGCAGGTGAATTGGATCTTTAAATTCATGAGCTGGTAAAGGTGTTGATAATAAAACATTTTCCAAGGTTGAGGTACTGCTATGTTTAAAAGCTGTTTTGCTACTCATTATAGTAAAGTTCATTTGGAATGGACTTGATGTCAAAACACCTTGAAATGAAATATTGCCACCAATGGCACTTTCTGTCACACCACTTACGAGAGTTGAACTATCAGAATTTAATTCTGTAGATACATGCATCTTCCTACAACCTTCATTTTCACATTCTGTCTTTCTTGGCTGCTTTGTGGGTACTTTTCTAGATGGAGCTTTTCAAGAAAATACATATTTTAATACAGGTCTTTGTTGAGCACTAGTGCAAAAAAAATTAATTTCAGTTTATTTTGACTTTATTAATATATTATAAAGTTTTGATTACAAAGTAACAATTTTTGGTCTTCTCAAAATTCATGAGATTTTTCATTAAATCATAATCAGTGTTGCTTCTAGGATTTTTCTCAAGTGGGCCAAAGTAACTTTTATTTGAAGAAACAGTATATTGAATCATTACAATTTGTTTCATTTGTGTATGTACTGAAAATATCAAAGCATTCACTGACAAAACTGACATTGCAGTCATCATCTCTACACCTTTTTCCTAGATTTATATCTATTTTTGCATCATCTTCATGGAAAAAATTTAGTCTTTTTTTTTTAAATTAACCACTTCTTTAACGTCTTTGTACCTTTCATTTTTTCTGCCATTTTCAATCATCAATATCCCATAATATCAAGGGAAGCTCCTGCAAAATCAAATGATGCCATAATGCAGCCAATCACATTCCTTTACATATACAGATGAGCTAATTACTATTCTGAATTTTCCAGTTATGATTGCAATCTATAATTATGAACTTATTCATAATACATTCTGAAGGGCAGGGGCACATTAAAAATTAAAATGCGTTCTTCTATTTCTTTTTGGTGTGAACTAGTATGCAGACAAATGATTATTTTAAATTAGTGGTAATCAAAATAGCATAAATATGCAAAGTACGTGTCCTAGAAGCAACACTACATAATAATAGAAAACCTGATTTTATACTACTTTATGAAATATAAGGATCCATCTTGACTAGTACTTATAATAAAACATACCATTATTACTCACTGCTATTCAAATATATCTTTAAATAGAATTAATCCCATTACTTCTGAAAGACATTATGAAGGATACAATGTTAAAAATAAAGCTCAATGGTCAAGTTACTTGATAATATCTAGCAGGTGCAACTTTAAAGGACATTATTTAACAAAAAACACCTTAACATGTATAACAGGAACTATGTAAAAAGTAACTACCAAATTCTTACACTTTTTAGTGAGGACTTTCCTAGTTTGTTAAGAACAGTTTGTATTATTGAAAATGAATTAGAACATAGAATTCTTCACATCACAAAAAAAGAGAAGTTTAACACTTACTCATCAACATTTTCCGGATTCATGCATATATGTGAGAAGATTATGAAGGAACCTTCTCTGATGAATTGTTTAGGCATCATATAGAGGAACCAATTAAAATTATTTTGCACTTTCATAAACATACACATATAAACATACCTTACAGACACTTTATACCACACTTACATGTAAATGAGCATGAGGAATCACTGGTTTGTCCTGGTGGGCAAAAGCAGACATATCCACCAAACGTGTTTCTACAAGTGAACTCACATGGAGGTGGCACACGAACACATTCATTCACATCTACAGAAATTGTGACAAATAATTTCATAAAAATACTTTTTTAACAGTAAGTATCTCAAAGTTACAAGAAAACAAAGTTAAAGCTGCTTCATCGCTTTTTATATTTTACAAAGAATACAATACATTGACATTTATACTACAAAATGATACTTAAAACAAACTTTTTGTTATTCATATGCCACTAGTTTTAGCACAGTAGTTTTGTGGAAATTTATAGGGAAAAGCCCATAAAATGCTACTAATCATATTTCCAGCTTGCTATTGGTTTTGTACTACTTTTCAAGAATGATATATTTTCATGTACAACAATTTAGTATTAACAAAGTAACTTAAGTTTTAATTATTGTACATAAAGACAAGATTTCTTCTAACTTTCATGTTTTTTTAAAATGAATTTTTTTAAACTAAAAGATGTTTAAGTCAATTTTATATATTAATTCAAGCTTTATTCCAACAATTGTAACTCATAATTATTTTATAATTGATATTTTGTCATTTTCTAATACCTATATAGTGTAATTCATGATGAATAGTTTTAAAATTTTCATTTCTGCACAGCTCTGAGGAGTGTTGCCTGCGAATAATGCATTTGATAAGTTTTAGAATTTTTCTCTCCATTCCAAGGAACAGCTTTCTTTTTGCTAAGAACCTATCACCCACCTTGAAAGTTTATCTATTTTTTAATTTCAAGTATTTCCCTCATCTTTTTCTGTTTAGTTTTTGTAACATTTTTATGATGTCACATCAAGTAGCTTGACCATTTATTTACTAATGAAACACACTTTGAAAGCAACTGTAAAGAAACTTTACCTACGACTGGATAAAGCAATAATCATATTATTAGTAAACATTATTTTGTATTTTGAAAATGTTGTGTTAAATTATACATGTTGGAAAACTACAGAAATTTTTATCAATGAGAAGACATCAGATAACTTGATATAAGCTTAGATAAGATTATAAAGTTTAAACAGGTTGAATGGGTAACAAAAACAACTTTATTATAAGTTTAATACAGTAACAAATGTACAACATTTGAAGAAGGTTTTGTCATCATCCAGTACAAGTAGTTTTCCTAGACACAGGTATATATATATATATGTACAGTATGAAATAAAGAAATCACATGACTAGAAATTGATTACACAGGTCTGCGATGGTTTTATTATCTTGAATTTTTTATATGTTCTACGGTAATTCCTGTAAGCTGAATACGAAAATATATCCATTTTTCTCCATCATTTACAGTTTTTCACAAAACGCAATACATAAAAGAAAGACCATAACATGTAGTTTTGAGACTAAAAGACGTAGATTTCACAAAGAAAATTAGGATGAATGAGGATGCATATTTGTTTCTTCCCTTTTCTTTAGTTTGTTTGTATTTTTGTTAACAAACATAATAATAAAAATGTTCATTGTGGTAAATGAAATAATAACTTGATCTAAGTAAGAGTTTTATTTTCTTCCCAATTTGTAAAAAATCCTTATGTGACACAAAAAAATTAATATTATTTTCGAAATCTGCATAACTGAATTATGAAAAATCCGTTATTAAAACCAAAACAACTTTTATGAAGTTTAAATTTGCAGACCTGTGTTATTGGCTCAGTGAAGGTATCTTGGCACTCCAGGGTACTGATTTAGAGGAAGGGCTGTGTTGTTCAATTAAGTCTTAAGATGACTTCTTTGACTTTACATTTGTTGATGCTTAGTTCTCTGTTTAAAATTATAATGATTTTAATATACATACTTTATTTTTTTGAGCTACAATGGTTGTAAACATGAAATGTTTTTATTATGTTAGCTAAATCAAAACAAGCTGTCATCAAATCAAACAAGTTTAGTGAGTAAGACAGGAGATGGAAAAATATTTTGATAACTCAAACTTTTATCTATTGAATATCATTTTTATGTTTATCCTATTCAAACAAACAATGTACACATATAAACTGTTTAACTGGCTAATAATCATTTCTAATTGTAATAGTGGCATGTTTTAAATAAAATTATTTTAGTGTTAGCATTGATAGTAAAATGTGTTTTCATTACTTAATTATCAATTTATTTGATTTACATAAAATCAATAGCGGATTACTGTATATTTCAAAATAAACAAATAGGTGATCTTGTCGTCTTCTCTAATCAACATTAGAGATTTGCCAAGTATGAAATTTCCAGATTATCTTAGAGAAATGTGTGCAAAAATATTTTGCCAAACTAATTTTTTTTAGTCAAAAATTATTTTTTTCCATAAAATGCACAAATGGAAACCACTAGATATCCACCATATTACACGATTGATAATTTGAAGATTACTTCAAAACATTACTAGCCATAAATGGAAAAATTACCATCACATGACCATTATGATCCCACATTACCCCCATACTATGGTATCAGTAACATCGTACTAATCAATTAATTGAATGTAATTGATTAATGAGCCCATAATTAATCAATTAGCAATTACTACTTATCATCCCTCTCTATGGTTGAATAGAAGATACAGCATAAATATCATACTGATATAGGTGAGTATTCAGACTAGCTTGTGATCATTGGTCAAAAGATAGAGAATCACCTTGTTTCTCAAGGACAAAATAATATAGAACTGGAAAAGTTAGTAAAATATCCCTGCAATATATGTTTTTAAAATGTACATTATAGTGAAAAGCATTCAAATATAAAAGAAGTACAGAGCTAGTAGTTGTGTATTCACAAAGAAAAATCTTTTAAGTATTGAATTTGTTGCAAATTAGCATGAGAAATTCTTTATTACAAAAATGGGTAAATGAAAAAATATGGTCACAGCATAACAAAAGAACTGATACCTAAGATGGACTGCAGGCTGCCTGAGATATCTTTAAGTTATGCAATATCATACAGGATCAAATTGCCATTTTGCAAATTATGGACCAGCTAAAAGCTAAAACGATTTAGTTTCCTGTGTTTTGTTTGATGCATCATGAGCAGATAGCAAATTAAAAAAAAACAACCTTCAAAGCCTTACAGAGAAGTCACTGCCTCTAACTAGATGACAAGCACAAAAAGCCTGTGATACCAAATTGTAACTTTTGACAGTGCCCTGACAAAAATGGCAGGCAATAAAGCAGTAAGACACAGAGCTTAGCTACTGATTGCCCTTGTTGTATAGTATTAAGATTTACTTCTCAATAACATATCATATAAAATGATGCAGTCAAGATATCAAACATTCCCTAAGCTGTTCAACCCCTAAACCTTACTCAAAAATATTTTGGTTCTCTAGAAAATGATTTGCAGATGCATAGATAAAATTGAGTGAAATTGCAAGAAAGAACTGGGAGTTTTGTCCAAAATCAAGACCAGCAAGATTAATTAATGTATGAAGAGAGATTTTGATTAAAAATAAAGATGAACCAGCAAAAGAGTAGGAGAAATATTTTTACATCAAATTCTTTGCACCACAGTGAAAATTAGTTATTTTACAATAAAAAAATAATTGAAAGAACATTGTTAAACTAACATTGCAACAATCTTACAGTGGCTATAGACAGAACTGCAACATTACAAACATTACTAGGAAGAAGCTGTGTGAAGATCTGAGTTGCCTACAAGAATTTATTTATGATTCACAATAGTCAGGACAAACTTATTAATTTCACTATGACTTCAAATAAAATTGACATTAAGTCGACAGACAGTTATGGTGAACCAAATGATAAATTTTCAAAAATAAAAAGTCCCAAAGTAACCTGTGAACTGTGATTTTAGCATGTAACTGTACAAAAATGGCTATAAGGCTCTAACATATCAAGCATAAAGTGTGGAATAAAGAATTGTGCTATTCTGTAATGATGTTTAAACTGCACTGTTCCATTAATTACCTCCTTCAATATATCAGCTATGGCTGACCTTATCAGTAGTTATTTATCAGATACATTGGAGAGGAAAACATGCTTATTATTCATTTTCAGTTTTTATAATTTTCTCTGATAGTTAACATAAAACATTGCACTTGATTCTTTAATTAAATTTTTATAAAATTAGATTAATTTT
>NW_013666470.1:58887-101170 GCF_000517525.1 Limulus polyphemus
CTAGTACCTTATACTAGTAGTTATTTATTACTAGATACATGGAGAGAAACTATATCTTATTATTCTATTTTCAGTTTTATTAATTTCTCTAGATAGTTAACATAAAACATTGCACTTGATTCTTTAATTAAATTTTTATAAAATTAGATTAATTTTTAATTATTGTATACAAATAAGATATACTATCAGAAAACATTTTCTTCATCTGATTCAAATAGTTTTATGAATATGTATGGTTGTGAAATAGGGCTTTAGCTGCACAGCCCTTGAACTTCATGCAAGCCTACATCAAGTACAGATAATATAATGCTTAGAATTGTTAATGCAGTGTAAAATACTGAAGTTGCCTTACCTATTCCCTTTTTTTCCAACACTATAAAAGTTACTTTGTTAGAAAATCTTAGTGTTATCAACACCTTTAGACAAACTGAAATATTTAATCAACATTAATTTATTTTATACATTTTTTTAAATTTATATGTACAACGAATGATCATTGTCCAAAAACTTTCTTAGAATTTATAAATAAGTTTAAGTAACTAATAATTTCAACATGATGACCAGCTTATGTGCACATGGGTTACAGAGTTTGAATACAGCTGTTGCCAATTTTGAACTATAGACCAGAGAGAAAGCAGCCAACCAGTAGCACCCATTGCCACAGGGGGCTTTGTCTGGTTCTTTTGAAAAAATAACTGAATCAGTATGTTCATTGATATAATTTTTCAAACTCTGAACCCTTCAATTTAAAACTTGAAAAGATAGCCACCAGACGATGCTCTCCCTCCACCAAAGAATTTGTGTGTTATCTTATTAATAACACAATGACAAACATGTTTATGGGATTTTAAAAAAGAAACTCTTATGAAAATATGTTCTACAATTCTCTTTCTTATCCTCTAACAAAAAAGTTTATTCAAGTTCATAGTAGTCTACAGGCAAATGCCAAAAATCTCATACTAATGAGCAATAAAATCCAAAATTTTATTTTCTCACTGACCTAAATCACACGAGTTCCCTGTATATCCTGGAGGGCAAATGCAACTTCCATTTAAACAAGTTCCTCCATTCAGACAATCAGGTAGGCATTGAATTTCTGAAGAAAAAAATATATTTGTGTATTATTATAATTAATAAAAAAGAATGTTTCTTAAGTTACTATAACATACTACCTTTGTTGTAATAAAATTTTTTAACTTTCATTAATAACATTATATATTGTAGTTAATAGCATGAATTGTGATCCAGGGTGCATGACTTACAGTGAAAGAGGCCCAATTCTACAAGCTTCTGTCTGTAAGTTTTGTCATTTTTCAAATTCTTAGATGGAGTACAGTAGTAGACAACATGACTACAGGTAGCTTTAACCAGTCATGGTTGTAAACATCGTTTACTTCATATATCATAGGTTTATACATTAAATATATATATATATATACACACACAAACATATATTTAACATTGTATATTTATTTGTTCATGTATTTTCTCTGCATATCACCTTATACAGCACAATTTTCAGGTAACAGAAAGTTTGTTTGGTAAATATCATCAAAATTAGCTTGCACCATTAAAATGGATACATGTGATCTGTGCTGATGACAATAAAAAACATGTTTGTTTATTTTTGAATGGTAATATTCTTATGTTTGTGGTTTTCACTGAAAGAAATGAAGGTTGCTGTTCAAGCTACATCACACCAAAGGAGAAACATGGTGTACCCAATGTTTTCATTGATGGTAATGAAAGACCATATTCAACTATAGTAGTGTGCAAGTTTATTAGAATACCTCAACACCTGTCATTTTATAAGTTTTACACACAAAAGACTCAGTGATTCTTTATAGAAACTACTTTATAATTAGTGCAAATTAATCCGAGTAGTATACTGTTGCTAGTGGTAGGGGAAATGGGGATTTAAGTTTTATGTACAGAAATACTGAATGCAAGTCAAAAGGGGTTATAATATCATTGTATAGGTACTGATTAGGCCACATTTGGAGTATTGTGTTCAGTCTTGAGCTCCTTATACTAGGAAGGACATTGAATTGTTGGAAAGGATTCAGAGATGAGCTACTAGAATGGTGCTTGGGATGGAGGGTTTGCAATACAAGGTGAGGTTAAGATCTCTGAAATTGTTTTCTCTTGGAAAAAGAAGAGTTAGAGGGGATATGATTGAGATGTTTAAGATTGTTAAGGAAATTGATAGTGTTGATGCATTATCTTTATTCATACTTAATGGTGAGAATGGTAAAAATAAGAGACACAAATATAAATTTTGGCAGGGTAGAAGACATCTTCAGCTAAGACAGTTTTATTTTTCTAACAGGTTGGATGGCCTTTGGAATGGGTTGCCTTCAAATGTTGTGAAGGCAGTAAATTTAAGTGAAATTAAGAGAAAGCTTGATAACAATATGAATGATAAGGGCTGGCTTTGAGGTTTTTTATATTTTTTTATTTAATAGTTTTAGTTTATGCTATGTTATCTACATAAGCAGTAACCTTTCCAAAGAATGTCAAAAGATTTGTATAGCAAGATTTTCCCTTAATGAGACCATGTTGTCTGTCCAATAAAATCCTAAACTTTGTTAACTGTCTTCACAAAGCATCTTTTATTAGACTTTTCTCACAACTGATATAAGAATAATATGCCTATAAAAACTGGGGCAACTTTTTTTACCCCCTCCCCCCTGAAATGAGGAGTAACATTAGCCAACTTCCAATCCTCTGGGAACTGCCCACTATTCAAGGACTTACAAAAAATATTAGCAAGTGGCTCACATATCCAATCCTTAACTTCCTTCAAAACCCTTGGGGGAATATTATCTGGTCCCAAAACCTTATCATTCTTTAAGCTTCCCAATTATTTTAAAAATCTCAGAGCTAATATGATCATCTTATTTACTTTGCCATCTGTAGTTTTGTGTTTTTGCTTTCTGAAATTCTCCTCCTGTTAAGTCCTATTCTCTGGTTTTAACTTACTTGTGATCTCCTTTTTTTTAAACTAGGTTTTCCATGATAATTCTCACACACGAGCTGGGAGGAGAGAAATAATTTTTCTGACCACCCCCAGTGTATTTTGATCCTGAACTTTTCTTGCGTTTAGAGTCAAATGATTTAAACCAAAATTACTATCAAGGTAAAGTAATGTAAAAAAAAGATCTTGTTTCCATCTATCGACTGTTCAGGATGATGAACATTGTTTAAATCTTCATTAGTAAAAACTGAAGAAAAAGTAGAATTTAATAACCAAGCCATCTCATAATCATCAGACACGAGCCTTCCTTTATCATCCCTCAAAGGCCCTACTCCCATCCTAACATTTTCTTTACCCTTAATGTATTATTAAAAATCCTTACTACTACCTTTTACATTTTAAGCCAACTTTTTTTTCAAACATCCTTTCTGTTTTCCTAATTTTCTGTTTGACCTGGTCTCCACATGCAGCAAAACATCAAACCCAATACAACAATGATCACTTGCACTCAGATTATCTTCAATTTTCACCCTTTAAACCATTTCCACATTAGAAGTTAACAACAGATCTAAAATAGCACTGTTCCTAGTAGGTTCCTTGCCCAATTGGTAATGAAAACCATCTTGAACAGTTTCAAAAACTTTCTCCCTCATGGTTTGACACTAACACATCCCAATCTATATGCCTGAAATTAAAATCACCCATAATTATGACTTCATTAACAGCTGAAATCTTAATCTCACTATAAAGTTTCTCATTAATTTTATTATTATCATCTGATGGTCTATAACAATTAAGCCTACCCTTACAACTACTTCTATACTTTGTTCCTATGATAAACTTTTCTCTACATCTTATTTTTTGTGCATTTAGTTTATCTTGGCCCTCACCTCTGACTAGTCCTAGTTTAAAATTTCCCTTACAGCTGAGTTGATAGCCCTTGCAATCAAGCCAGCTCCTATTCTATTTAAATGTAAACCATCCATTCCAAAAAGCTCCTTTCTCCCATTGAACTGATCACACAAGTCCAACTAGCCAATACGTTCATCCTACATATTAACCTAAGCCTATAATTCAACCCTAGTGACTTATAATTTTATCACAATTAATTCTCGATAGCATCCCTGACACAATTAAGTTATGGCCCTTTTCTTTAAATGGCTTTATCAACCCCTGTACTTATCAATTAGCTCCTCTGAACTACCTTTTCCTACATCATTAGTTTGTACTGCACAACAAAGACTGCATTATTGCTAGCCAATTTTATTATATATCTTGTTCTGTCAGTTATATTCTCCAGCTGTGCCCCTGGATAGCATAATCTAATTACTTTCCCTCTATATACCCCACAGACTATCATATCCACATGCCTTGTCAAAGAAACACCAATAACTATAAAATCCTTAAGTTCACCATTCACATCCTTCTCTCCAATAGTTCCTAATCTGTACAATTTAAAGGTTGAAATCTGTTGCTCAACAGAACATGCTCATTACAATTAGATCCTCTACTTTTAGCCCTAATAGTATTGTTTGTAACTTCTGAAAGTCATTGTTAGCTAATGTATTTCTTGCTTGTAAAAGCATAAGTTATTCTTGAAATCTTGCTGCCATTTCCCACAGTTTACTTTTCTCTTTATCTATTGCCTCTACTCTATCCTCTAGGATAGCTTCCAATTTCTCCTCCAACCATCAAGTTCTACAAACAAGTTGCATATCTTCACTGCTAGCTTCCTTAAAAGTAGTTCCCAAATAAGACAAGGATACATGTTACTTCACAAAAGCTAGTTTCTTTGCTATTTTCTTGTATAATAAGAACTTTCTTGCTCCTACTCTTCCACAAAGACTACATTTCTGTAGTGTTCTTGAGATTGTATTCTTGATACTTTATATGGGTGACTTATTAATATCATCAGAAAGGTTTTTCACAATTTTCCTTCAGTTGTTCAGGGAATTGATTTTAACATCTCATCCAGTGAGTTTTTTCTGCATCCCCTGCTTTATGTAATGTTATAGGCCTTGACTTCTTTGCAACTGTCCAATGTGTGCTTCACAGTACTTCAAGAACAGCTGAGGTATTTTGCAAATTTTCTAAAACTCCAACCAGCATCATATAAATATTTGACATTGACCATGTTAAAGAGTGTTAATTCTCTCTGTGTTTGGCATTTTAATGGCAACATTATACTATATCAAATGTACCAGACATTTTTTAAGAAAAAGAATAATCTCTTATATACTTTCATGAACCAGTATAAAAATCTCTGAATGTAAAATTCTCCAATTTTATCTCTGATGGCTAGTACAGAAACTAAAGACAATTATGTATGACAATTTTGCACAGCTTTTATTTGATCAGACATCTTGAATAACTTTAAGTCTACAGCATTTAACCCTTTCCAGTGGTTTTCAAAGTTGTTTGAGCACAGACTCAACATTAAGCTGTTAATGCCTGCTAAAGCCATAATCTTGTTCATCTCATTATTTCCTATTCAAGAATGTATTTTCTGTATATGTTCATCAATATCTTCCTTATCAAAAGCATTGTAAAACTTGTTCTATTCAACAGAGGTACTAAGACTTCATCACATGATCTCAAAGAAGCCAATATAACTGTCCTATTCTTTGGCAGATATTATTTGAATGATTTCTCTTCAAACTTATAAGTTATAAGGACTTCACATTCTTATACTTTCAGCCAAATGGATTAGTAGATTTTGTTTTAGATATAAAAACACATTCTCTGAAGGTGTGAGCTGTTAGTTCTACGGCTGTTACCATCATGATAGCAACACTGGCTTCCAAGACTGCTGAATTGGAGAATTCATTGATGGTAGGGGCACATTTGTTTCGGTAAGGTTAGTGCATATATTACACTGCAAAAGAATAACAACTACTCTTGTTTTATTACCAATATTCTCATAAAAATGATGTGAAAGGTACTAAACTTTCATTATTCCTCTACCTTAGACTGGGTAGAAAATCATAATGATTGTTCAGTAAGGCTTATTTACTTTGCTCTGTTTCTTTATCATGCCCCTCTTGAAGTATGATTATGCTCATTTTAAAGGGTGCTACAAGGACTTGTAAAAGTATAATATGGGGGTTAATCTCTCTTGAATGTACAGTGGTAGTGATGTATGGAATAGGTAACCTAGAATGGTGGATATTACATGTTATAACTCAACAGTACATCATATCATTATTCTCATTTTTATCCAATTCTTGTGTAGACGTACTTCCTCCAGTTCCAGAAGCCAAATGTTAGTCACTAAAAATTTTGAAGCAAGCCAGTTTAAATGAAATCCAAATGTTGTTTGTGAATAAAGATTTTGTATTTATATTCATTCACTTGTGTTTGCATCTCTTCCTTTGCTGTTTGTGTCTAATTTATTCTCAACTTAATATATTCTATAATCTGCTGTGTACTGCGGATACTTATAATTTCTCTCGGAAATCATTGTACATAAATACCACAGATCTAGTGATCTTTTCAGTAGGAAATCCAGGTTAGAATGAGAGAATTGTATTTCAGATCCTCAGTCATTCATATTTTAAAACATGAAGTTGAAATATTAACTATAGCAGGATTGAATGCTACCATTTAAAGTATAGTTATTCAAATAAAAGCACTTGAAAACAAACTTACTTTGACAGGTTCGAGAATCGAAATTTAAAGTATAACCATTTGGACAAAAGCATTTAAAACTTCCAAATGTATTTTCACAGAAGAATTGGCATTTTTCTGAGAAACCAAGAGTGTAACATTCATCTATATCTAGAAACAATAAAATACAAACAAGAACAAAATAATTAGTCACTAGGAAAAAAGATTCATTGGACAAAAGTATTTCACACACAGTCATTACATAATCATATTTTCAGATTGATACTGGTTTCATATACTATGTTGTGTTACATATATATAACTTCATCCTAAACTGTTGTACAAGAAGATCATATTAAACAATGGACAGTTCAAAAATCTCTTTATAACAATCAAAAGATTACTCTCATGTGAGAACAATTAATTAACTGAATATAAACAATTAACGAACCCTATGATCAATTAATTAGAAATTATACTAATTTCCCAACTCTATTGAAAACATAAAGCAAGAAAGCATTACAAAATCTAAAAACCTACCATGGTCACATGCATATCCTGTTAGTCCTGCAGGGCAAACACATTCATTATCTATACACTGTGCTCCTTTTGAACAATGGCCTTTACAACAGTTTTGACCTACTAAAGATGTACAGATGAAATTTATAAAATTGAATGGTTAAACCATATGCTATAACAACCATTGTAACTTAATGCTAAGCCCTAATGAACAGCTGCAACAAACATCACAGTAGTTTAGTGTATGGAAATGTTAAATATTATTTGAATTTTACAAAATCTTAATTATAATACAAGCAGTAAAACTCACTGATCTATTAAATTTATACACATGTATACACATAATATAGAAAGTTAATTATTAACCCTTTTGAAAAAGGTAAATGAAATTGAGCTCGTTACAGCCTTTTACAGAGTTACACTCAAAATTTAATTAAAGTACTTTATTATCAATGTAGATCAGAGAGGGGTAAAGTACTGAAAATATTTACTTGAGTAAAAGTATTTACTTTAGAAAATATTCACTCAAATAAAAAGTAAAAGTACCTGTTGTTGATGGCTACTTAAGTAAAAGTAAAAAGTACTAAATTTTTGCAGTACTTAAGTAGTAATAAAGTGAAAAGTATTGACAAAAAATAAGTAATGATAGCATTATTAAAAATAGCCTACATTCAATTTAAATTCACAAATAAAAGGCACTAACACATATAAACTCAACAAACTGTATTTTATTTTTATTAAACAATCAGCATTACAGTCTATAGTACAGCTCTTCACACTTTCACTTATTATTTTGCTTCAGCAGTAGCTGATTGTTAAAGTTCCTACTAGATAGATTAGCTTGTCTCCGTGTGAACAAGAGCCCTGCAGAACTAAACAAATGCTCGCATGCTGCAACTTCACTGAATTTCCCACTATTGTTTTCAGTGAAAATAAGTCTTTCAAATAAGGCCATGAATGATTATTTGTATCAGACATGATGGTTACAGTAGGACGAAGTTATCACAGTCAACAGTTGATGTAAAATGGCTACATTTTGTTCCTGCTCAGCAGCACAGAAAATGCAAGAGTAGGCATGGTCTGATTGATGTAAACAAAAACTATCACAATGGCAACCAGTGTGATTTTCTCCAATTTTTTCAAATGTAATGACAGTCTTATAAAAGAAATGTAGTGGAGTAAAAGTAGATAATTTCTTCTTGATTTTAATTAAGTAAAAGAAAAAAAGTAAAATATTTTTTAGAGTACTTAAGTAACAGTAAATCCCAGAAAAGTTAATTAAGTAGTGTAACAAAGTAATGCTACTTCGTTACTCCCCAACTCTGATGAAGATGAATAAACTTGACATGAAAATGGGTTTAATAAATCAAATTTTAATATTATACAAGTTTCAAGTTCTTAATTTTATAAGGAAATGTGTAAAAAAATCCTCAATCTCCCCTTGTATGAGAATCATGACATTTGCTCTCTAGGTCTTTCCTTTTCCCTAATTTATTTATCACCCCTCTGAGATGTACAGTTTCATGTAAATTACTCATTATAATATAGATATTACAAAGCAAAGCATAATTTTTATAGCCTTCAATCTTATTTGTTTAAATCATACCCACTTGCCACACCCATCCAATAATTCTCTCTGACATTTTATACTATATTATTTATAACCGATAGAAAGTTAAATTTGAATCTATCAAATGATGTATTAAATTATGTTGTACAGGGCATTGTTTGTTTCATCGTTTAGATTCAAATATTTTTTAATGGGACAAATGTATCTGAATTTTTAAAGGCTCTTATCCCATAGTTAGAAAGCTAGAAAAATTATGATAATTATAGGATATTGTTTGCCTTTTATGTGTTATTATTCTGTGTTCGTAGGTACATTACTTGATTAAATAAAAAATTATTTAGTACAGTAGTACCATTAGTATAAAAAAGTAGGCTTAAGTTTCATCAACAGTTCAGAGCAAACAACAAACCTAGGTAAGTCCTACATATTTTAGGTAAGGTGATGAAAACAAAAAGAAAAACAAATATTCTTCATGAGATATGCTTATGAGTAGCTCATGCATTATGTAATTTGATACAGTAACATGAGCTGCATGTTCGCCAAGTGCTTTACAACTTGTGTGGTGGGGATTATTAGTTAGAAACGGTTCAAAGGACAATGAAATTAGGTATAAACAGATGTATACCCTTACGAGCTTTAAGCTATTTAGGACAAACAATTGTAGTTTCATGTTACAATTTGCAGTCATTCTAGAAATAAAAAAAAAAGGTAATTTAGACTTATTTCAGATTTTTTTATCATGGTTATGATGTCGGTCAAATTGACTAATAGGTATAGAGTTAGGGTAAAGAAAATAACAGATAAAATATAAAATTGTACTGAAAAAAAAAGTTTCTTTAGGAGATTTTAGAGATTACCATATGACATTTCATAGTTTTCAGATAAAGAAAAGTATCATTAATCTTAACATGAAAATTACTTTGCACTCAAAGCAGTCAACACTCTGACTTCGTATATTCATGGACAATGTTTTAGTAAAAATACTTAATTAAAACACCAAAAGACTAGTAATGTTTACTAAGACCTTGCCAAATTTCACAAAGATACTTTAAGTACTTTCAGAGTTGTAGTATGTATAACTTCATAGTGGTTACAAGGTTATGTGAAATACAGGAATCCAATGGGAAAGGGTTAACAAAAGTACAGTATAAACACAAGGAAAATAAATATAATATTATGTTTACACTATCACCCGAATATAAAATACAACAATAATCATCCTAACTACTGTTCTTAGACTTAAAGGAAGTACCAAACTGGTTATATATGTCATGGAAATCATTCTTATGATAACTCATTGCATTAGTTTTTAGCTTTCCCTTAACATTATTGTTAGTTTTATATAACTGCAATAGCTAAAAGTTACATTAAAATATGGAACATCCTCTAGTTCAACTTAGGCTTTTGTAAACCAGCAACCTTGCCATAAGTATCTGTGCTTAGAATTAATAAATACTTTGTTAAACATCAAAGAATCCAGATTTTTCAAAAAACTGACAAAGAGCATGAAAAACATTTTTTACTTTAGATTTAACTTCTTTATAATGATAATATATATATTATAACAATAGTACATTATGAGTAAATATTTTCTTATACACGGTCATTGGTAGTTTCTATCACAGTCTTAAAGCTAAGTACCAAGAACATACAAGATATTTTTATGGAATTTCTTTGAAATTTTATTAGTTGTAGCTTCAGTAAAAGGAATAGATAATTAATGTTAATTAATTTCAATTACAAGAATTTTACTGTACACAGCTAATGGAGAAATAAGTGAAAATATTTCCACAGGCATGTAAAAACAAAATTGGCCATATTATGAAAGGGAAAAACCTAAAAGATAAAACTATATATTACAAAATATTTTACATAAAAAGTACAAACTGTTTAATATTTCTACTTTCTGTGTCATTAAAGATGTAACCATAATATAATGTTTTAACAAAGCATACGTTTTTTTGTTTGCTCTATATTAACATCAACAAATGAGTTTCTCACTACCCTAGGTAGAACTTAGATTTTCAAATGAATTTTTTGAGAAAGCAAATAAATTGAAAAAAATGCCACTGACTAAAAATGTATGAAATATATAATTTTACAATTAATGAAATATATAAATCTAAACACATCTTACCTGAACCCTTATGAAAGCAATCTGTATCACTATGTTCTTCTGAATATGAACAAAAATAGCTACCAATGGTATTAATGCAATCATCATCATCACAATGGTTTCTGAAGTCACTTGCACATTCATCAATATCTTTCATACAAGCAAAGGAAAAAGTAAACTGAGGCAAAAACAAATGTGGCCAAACATGTTAATTCATCATATATACAAATTCAAAAAATACTTAATATATAAAAACACATATTCACCCAAGAACACACAGTCGTTTTGGACACTTCAGGATATATGTTTAATGCCTAACATATCTAAAACTTTTAACAGCTCTGACCTTTGTATCTGTATTCTTAACATTAGACAGTAAACTACAAAACAGATAGAGCTTTTCAGTTCTTTTGTTCACAATAGTTTTTCTGTTAAAATAAACACTTAATTTGATAAAATACCTTATACTTTTAATTTAAATTATGATTAAAATGTCAAACACTTAAGAATAAACATATGTAAAAATGTATCCATCTAAATATGTAGTATGCTGCTCTTTACCATAAATACGCAGCTAAAAATTTTCTCCAGCTAAACATTATATAAATACATCCAAGTATAATTTATAATAATTAATAATTTTTCTCAAAAAACTGGACTGAAATATGCTTTAAATAAACCTTTGATACAACAACTTTATAAACAGATTTTTATAAACATATATTTAACCAGATAAACAGTTTCATGTTATTTATTACATATAAATTTATTGTGAAATTATACAACAGGTAAAAAGACACATCTATAAATACAAGTCATAATCAACTCTTAAAAATTTAACCCTAAAATCATGAGTCAATCATACAGAAATTTCCATGTTTTGGTGGCAACTTTTAGCAAGAGAAAACCCATTAGATAAACTTTTCATACAAAATTTTGCTTAAGTTTGGGGTTCAATCCCTTTCTTCTAAAAAGCAATGAAATGTATAAACTTATAAAATGGTTTAGTGTAGAGGAAAGTCTTCCCAAACTAAGGCTACTTTTGCTCAGACCAATTCCATTTTGACCTTAATTTTCACTGTCAGAATGGTTTCAACATGTTCATGACATCTAGAAGACTCTGCACATTAAGTAGAAAGAATAATAAATGTTATTCAGGTACTTCTTATGACTTTGATGGTTCAGGTCTGATCAATGATATCTATGCCTGTCAATCAATGAATAATCCAATTCAATGAAAGTTGTTACAAAGAGAAACAAAAAAGCATCATATTTTTACAATTTGCTTGTTTTCTTTTGATTGGATTCTAACATTTTTGAATGACCTCTCATTCTGGTCAAGTTAACTATACAGGAACCCAATCATGGTTGCATTCACAAAATTTGCATTTCATGCAAACATCATACCTTACAACCTTGCACTTGCAACTAAGGCTATGGTTAACATGAAGTATAAAAATTCTCCCAGTGTATAATGATCAGTTTAGCATCTTGTATAGCATAAATTACTTTGCTAAAGGCAATGGACTTTCATCAAAACTTTGACACAAACAGAGAGGATAATTAATTTTAATATAAAAATTTCTCTGAAATAGGTGAACAATGAACACAAAAGTTTTTGTTTGAAAGACATTCTAATGATTTCTACCCTTTGCCAAATACTGTGATGACCAAAACAGCCAATAATTTCTGGATGATTGACTCTTGATTTTAAGGTTACATTAAAAATTACACTAATGTACTGTTGTACTGGAGACATTTGAATGTGAATATAAAATCAAAGAATAATAAATGAGCAAAATCTCTCTGTTTAGGGGAATATCCACATATTCAAAAGTCAAATTTTCAATGATAATTCTTACCAAGACAACTGTGGCCATTAGCATGTAGTTGATATCCTTGTTGACAAGAGCATCGATAACTGCCTGGAAAGTTGTAGCAAATCTGGTGACAGGGGTGAAGTACTTCACATTCATTAACATCTATAGCAAGGTGAAATGTAGTTGCTCTTTAAGATTCATAGCCTATAATACAGCAAACTTTATTCAATGAAACAAGCGTATGTATACCATATATAGATATAAAATGTACACATACTGTCTTAAGCTGAAGTTGTCACAAAAACTCCAGACGTAACCAGACATTGAGATTCTTTGTGTATATATATATATATATATATATATGTACACACACAAACATTTTCACACAGTAAATTAAATGATTTGACAATTTATGAGATGCATCTGGCATAAATAAGTAAAATGTATACTGTTTATGATCTGAGCTTTAAATAAAAAACAGACAAGAATAAAAATATGTAGATTTGTAGTTATGTTTTTTGCATACATCACTAAGTTTTAAATATGCGACTATAGAGATACTCTACACTCATATAAAAAACTACTTTGATAAAATGTTAAAAGTGTTTCAGATCACCAATACTTACATGAAAATTTCTAGCTGTGCAATTTTTGTGTAAATTGTGATTCTATAAAAAACAAAAATTCTTAAATATTTTTTGTTGACAATGAGCTAAAAATAATAGTTTTCAGTGCTTATTAAATACTAAGCATTTGTATAAAAGGAAAAAAAACTAATTCTTACCAACACAGGATTTTCTATCAACATCCAAATAGAACCCACGATAACATGCACAACCTGCAGGTACTGATCTATAACCTTCTAAGCACTGCTGATTACACTTCAGTTCCTGACACTTGAAGGACAACATGCTGATACTAGATGATAAATAATGGCTGCCTTCATTTTCTGGAAAACAACAGGAAAAGTTAACATTATCCTACTATTAAAATTAATTTCTGACAGATACTCACCTCTTCACACAGAATAATTATATCCCTCATGCTATTCTGTGTGAAGAGGTGAGGTATCATCTAAGAAATCATAATATATATGTATCTTATAATCCAATAAAACATACTGAAACATGATAAACAGTAAAAGAGCATTATCAACAAATTTTAGATTAAATATATATATATATATATATACAGCACACATCTAGCACATAAAAATATGCTATCAAAGCATAACCAAGTACAGAAATGAAAGAAATTTAATAAAAGTAATGACATGGAATAGACTATCCCTATAATTAATCATATTAGTGTACTTTCAGTGAAAACAGTTTTGAGATTAGGAAATCAAGCATAAGAAGGGAAATAAAAATTGCAAAAATTTGCTTCTGAAAGAGCTGGGAAGTATCCACGTAGATACTTGAAACAGTTGCCATCTTTGTCTAAGGCCTTTACAAACTGCTTCATCAAGCCCAGTTTGATGTGAAGTGGAGGTAATAGGACTTTCTTTGTGTTAACCAAACTTTCAGGTTCAATGTTTTTTGATCCTGGTATCAGGCTTACTCTGCATGGCAAACTTTGTGAGGAGTCCATGATTTGTCTTGGTCCCCAAGTTTTATTCCAAAATACACGTAATACACATTTTTGACAAATTCTGTAATGTTTTGCCTTTGTTTTTTTACAACAAATTTACCACAAATATAACAGAATATGTTTTGGTCACTTACGCAACCTCTTGTTGCCATAGCAATGAATAAATAATACTGAAAAGAAAAAAATAATGTCAAAGTGCACCCACAAACAAATACTATCCATAAATGATATGTCATGTGGCCTGTTAACCTTTTATATACTAGCAGTGTGTTTCTCGTGGGTTCTAGAATGATCGATAAGACTCACATCGCAATTGGTCTAGAGAAATCTATAGCCAGTGGTTGTCAACATTTTAAGCACAACAAAATGTGACCCGATTTCAATGAAAATGATTCACTTATGTAAAAGTACATACGACGTTTTGTGAAAAATCTGTACATGATGAGAAAAATGGATATCATTTTCGAATTCAGCATACAGAAATTACTGCAGAACATGTAAAAATTTCAAAACAATAAAACCATTGCAGGCCTGTCTAATAGGACTCTGATGCCATTAGATGTCCAGGCAACACATGTGCTACACTGAAAGGTTACTTTTCTTTTCAAGAGAGGTGATAAAATTGTTCCATTTATTATAGCCTTACTAGTCTTACATTAGTCGTTAGAAAAGTATTTGAAAGTCTAATATAAGATGTTTGGGAAAGTTACTTAACAAAGTTTAACATTTTGTTGGATAGTCAACATGGTTTTGACAGGGAAAAATCTTGCCTTATTAATCTTTTGACATTCTTTGAAGAAGTTATTGCTTATGTAGATGAGAGAAAGGATGTGGATTTAGGGCATCTGGATTTTAAGAAAGTGTATGATAAGGTGTCACACAAAATGCTTCTTACAAAGGTTATCTCTATAGGTGGAGGAGATAAATTAGCTCATTGGGCAAGAAAGAAAGAAAGTAGAGAATGGTTATAAATGGAGGTTGGTCAAGTTAGATTAATTACATAAATGAGGTACTTTAGGGCTCAGTGTTAGGACCTTTGCTATTTTTTAGTTTACATTAATGACACAGTTAAAAGAATGGTCAGTAAGTTACTTACATGTGCTGATGATATTAAGGTTTTGGGTGTTGCTGGGTGTCAAGAAAATATTACTGCTTTATAGAAGGATTTGGATTACTTGATGAGTTGGGAAAATAAATAACAGATGGCTTTTAATTATAATAAATGAAAGGTAATATATGTGGGATATCATAATTTGAATTAAATATATAACTTCAATGAGAATAACCTTAACAGTAACATGAAAAAAAAGGATTTTGGTGTTTCAGTTGAGCAGCCTCTTAAACCGTCTAAGCAGTGTGCTGTTGCTATTGGGAGGGAAAATATAATTTTATGTTGTATCTATAGAAATACTTAAAGGAAATACCTTGTTATGCAAAAAATAAAACTTGTTTATTGATAGATGTACAGAGTATAATATCTATGGGTACATCAACAGTATCTACAGAAATATTGAATACAAGTGTAAAGAGGTTATAATGTCATTGTGTGGTTCACTGGTTAAGCCACATTTGGAGACTGTGTTCATTCTTGGACTCATTACCTTAGGAAAGACATTGTTGGAAAGGGTTTAAAGGAAGACTATTAGGATGATACCTAGGATGGAAAGGTTAGGATCTCTGAGATTGTTTTTTCTGGATAAAAGAAGAGTTAGAGGGGATTTGTTGAGGTGTTTAAGAATGATAAGAGAATTGATACTGTTGATGTATCATCTTTTTTTCATTCTTAATGGTGAGAATGGTAGGACTAGGGAAATAAATTTTGGCAGGGTAAGTGTCATCTTCAGCTAAGACTGTTTTACTTTTCTCACATTCCTTTGGAATGGGTTACCTTCAATGTGGTTGATGTAGTAAACTTAAAGAGGTTTAAGGGAAAGTTTGATAAATATTTGAATGATTGTTTTATTTTAGTTTAGTGGATGAACTGGCCAAGATGGACCAAGAAGTACCTCGTTGACCTTAAATTTTATGCTTATGCTTAATGTTCTCAATTCTGATTTTTCTTATAAATAGCTGTGATTCTTAAAAACTGACTATCTTGTTTTGACCAGTGAATTAGCCTTAAAGCTAAGTACTCCAAAGAATCCAAAAAGATGGCAGGCTTTTTGTTTGACCATATAGACTTATGTAAAGACATTACTAAAGATAATGGAAGAGGTCCCTGTACAGCCAAGATAAATCATTACTAAAGGCTCACTCCAAATTGAACAGCCTAAGCCCTTACTTTAAACCTGTTTCAGTCATTTGATGTTGTATAAACAATCTTGTTTCTGTTGGATCAAATGATATTTTATTTTGTACATTATTTCCATAGGGTGTATCAAGTGGCACAGACAAGGTGGGTACATGCTGGTCAACCAGCAGTGCCTCACCTCCATGGACTTGTCCATCACACAACCTGTCATTCAGAAAAAATTATAGTAGTTAAATCGCTGTCATGAAATATCAGGCATAATTAAATACCTAAATATTTCAATATAATTAATGAGAATATATATAATAAATTTTTTTAACAGCTGATTATTTAATGAATTTAAACAAAGAATTTTAGATATCTGTATTTTCTAAATGGCAAAACAGACATAACAAATTAGCAACTTCACTGAAGTTTGGACTTTGTAGCCTAGGCTAAATCCCTAAGATGCCAACAGAATGTTTCAGACTTTAAGATGACTCACATTATTAATTGAAGGAGATTTCCTTTCTGAGTAATGTGACATAGACATGTTACATAACTGAATAATCTTAAATTATTTATCTTAAAGTATATTTGTGTGATTTTTGGTAGATTTGAATAAGTTTCTACTTTCTATTTCAAGTCATGGCAAAAACAACACGTTTCAATGTACGTTGTACACTCTGTGGAGAAATATTACAAAATGATTATGCTTCAAAAAACACTAAATCAAAGCACACTGATCTAAATGCTGTTAGATGCACTGCCCCAGTAGCAATCATTCTGAATGAACTGTCTGGAACTGTCTGTTTCTTACTGGTGCTGCAAATTCACCAATGTCATGATAAAGAAAACATGAAGAGGAGGATGAGACAAGAAATATAGGTGACAATATAAGAAAAATGGAAGATAATAATGCAGGTAAGGTTAATTATATATACTATATTCTGCAACTATTTCTACCCATGAAAAACAATACAAAAGTCTAATTTTAAGTCTTTAAGATCACCTTGATAGGCCCATAACTCTGTTGTGACAATCATTTACTTACAGAACCTGGTAACCCACATCCACCAGAGGCAACATTTGAAGATGAAGATAAACACAATGAAAACATCCTTAATGATGATGTAAAAACATACCGAGACTAATGAGAATGATTATGAAGATAATATTGATCCTGTTGGTCTAAAAGATATTGTAAGAATGTAATGTATTCATTTATCTTTCATTTTGTAAAAACAGTATGGCTTTATAGTATTTTGGAGGCCTTTAGTAATAACTGAGAAAAAGTGTTAAGTATTTTATTTTTTATTGTTTACGTTTCACAATAACCTAAAATGTTATATATTTGTCATGACTATTTCTTCTGGTGACTTAAGGAAATAATACTCAGATACCATTGCCCTAACAATTTATAAAAATTTAAAATCCACAATACTCTCTGAATTTTTTTCATTATGTATCTAATATAAGAGAAAAATGTTTTGCTTTATGGGGAACTATAGAATAAGTTCAAAGAAGCAGAAATTGCAGTATCTGCTAATTAACAAAAAGTTGAGTTTGCCCTGTTTGTTAAGTTTTTTTGATACTATGCTCAAAGAAAATAAAACAAACAAGAAAAACTCAAACTTTTGTTAATTAGAAGTATGAAGCAATTTTGAAAATTAATAAAACTTTGAGTTTCCCCATGCTGTTAAGCTTCAATTTTTTTTTCTTTCAAGAAAGCACCTGGGTCATCAAAATGAAAGTGGATTTATAGAAAAGTCATCTACATTAAAAGAAGCAGTTAGCCCAGGTGATATATCATTCACTAATGATGCTCTTCTAGTACAGCCATGTAACATCCAATTCCCTGTGCATATGATCAGTAAGCAGTGCAGGGCTTTCAATCCATTACTTTTTGAGAGATATTAGTGATTGGAATACTCACAATCAGATGTCATTTACTGTTTTCATTGCTGCTATTTTTCAAGCGAAATAACTCAAACAAGAGAACCTACTTTTATTAGCATTGGTTTGCATAACTGGAAGAAATGTTATGGGACAAATTCAAATGACAACAAATTGTTGCAGCATCAACAAAGCTCATTACATACAGAATGTGTTGATCCCTACTCCCACAACATTAATATAAAGTCTGGTGAATTTCAGTCCATTGCTGAACTCCACGATTTGGGTCACAAGAAACTTGTCAGTAACAATAAACACTATTTGCATACTGTATGAGAAGTGTTGCTTCTTACTGCACAACAAAAGATCATTCAGAGTTGGAGACATTAATATGCAAAATCTTGATTTTGGAACATCTTGTGGTAATTTTTTTGCCATATCATCAGTTATTGCAAAGCATGATTTTGTCATGAAGAGTATGATATTGCAAGAAACGAAAGAAGAGATGCATGTTGCACAGTTTTTCACCATACTGGCTGATGAATTTAATGATACAAGCAAGAAGGAGAAGGTTGTTTGTGCAGTTCATTACTGCTACCAAAATGCCATTCATGAGGAGTTTATTGGCATTTCTGAAGCCCATTCACTGGATACTAAGGGGCTAAAAGATCCCATCCTTGCAAGTCTGAGAAAAGTATCTGCTGATATGAAGAATTGTGTTGAACAAGGATATAATGTTGCTTCTGTGGTGTCTGGGCATTTGAATGGAGTGACAAAAAAAAAATAAAAAATAGTGAAAAGAATTGTGATGAAATGGCATATTATGTCCACTGCTTTTGTCATACACTAAATCTCATAATTGTTGATATAGTAAAGTCAGTCAACTGTGTTTCACAAAAGATATCTCTTTTTATGAAAATGAACTCATTCTTGAGTACCAGTACAATTCATGCAATGTGAGAAAAACAAGTAAGAGGAGCATGGTGTTAAGAAAATGAAGATAGGGAAAGTTTCTGACGCTCAATGGTTGTGCCAGGTGAAGCAATATAGTGTAGTCTGTAAACGACTTCCAATCATATTAGAGTTACTCAAAAGATATAATCAAAAATGACAAAAATTATGACCTTGAAACAGAAGCAAATGGTTTAAAATTACAGACTAATCATCAGTTTGTTCAATACCTTTTTGCAGTCAGACATATCCTAAACAAAGCAAAGTTTGTGTCAGATATGCTGCAGAAGCCAAACAATGAGATGTCATATGCAATAGACCTTAAATACATTGACAGAAGAAGTAGATGTTTGCCGCACTATAGAATACTGCAGCAAGTTTTTGGATGTAGCAGAAGCAGTTTCAGATGAGCTGAAATTGCCCACCAGCACTACAAGATTTGATTGTGGAAATAGTGATCAATGTGACAAACCAGAAAAGTTATATGGATGGAAAAACAGAGGAGCACATCCAAGTGGTGTGGAAAAAAACAATGGAAGTTCCCCAAGGTATAGAGTGGCTAGGGCATGACAGACTGCACTCGGCAAGTTGACCACATCTAAAACCCATGCTGCTTGGAACTGACATCTACATGGAGTTACTATGAGGGATCCCAATCTAAGAGGTGAACTGCAATTTTACATCTCACTCCTTTGGTTTTTGTATGCTTTACAGTGGAGGATATCGCGCCATCTACACCAGCAGAACACCACCACCCTACTCTGCAATGAATGGTATTTCTGTATTGATTTTTTATTTCATTAAACCATTCAGGAGGATGCCTCCATGGTCCACCACCCCAACGACTTGGAACTGGAAAGTGGTAATGATTACCAAACTCCAGTAGAAGAAAAGAGGGATAAAATGAGGTGGAGAGTCTGGAGGAAAGTTAACCCCTGAGACAGTGCAATGGGTAACCACAAAACCTTATTTTTAAAAGCAAACTATACTGATTTATTCATTACAAAGCATGGTAGGGATGGGCAGCTATCCCCTAATGCTTTTTTCTGTTTTTCTTACTTAATGTTTCTATAAGCTACTTTCACTTGTACATTATTGCAACTTGTATGTCTATATAACTATATAAAAAGCACTCATACAGAAGAACCATGATTAATGTTATCCATGGGTGGTACAGTCCGGGATGGGCATATTTATGAAGCAATTCCATCATGAAGATAACCTCCAAGCGATCTTGTGGAACACCCCATCTCAACAGTATGCATGATATGGCTGAACAGTGTGGATTTTAAAGGTTAAAGAATACATAGTCAGGCACCACTTGCCACAGAGCAGAATCCAAACAATGAGTAATTACCATGAAAAGGGAAAAGCCCTTTAAAAAACAAAAACTTACCCAGTCAAAGTCGCATGGAAGTCTGAAAAATGGCTACAGGTGGAAGATGATAGCCCAAACAGGAAGAAACTGCAATCCTATGCAAATAGTGAGAGACAAACGTATTAGTAGTCCACATGGCCAATTAAAGAAGTTCCTCCAGATGGCGAAGATGAGATGCCAGAGAAAAGGTATGGTGTTTAATTTGATGAGAAGACACCTGGAACAAAGTATAGGAGAATGACAAAAGAGAGGAATAAGCCAATCAAATCAAAAGCCAAACCCAAATGGTGAGGGTGCAAGAAGAAAGATCACAAACAGAGGATGGTTTGCAAGGGATAAAGAGTTGGGAATGAACACCACAGAGGACAATATAACATCAAATACATATAAGTCTATCCAAATCAGGCTGAGAATAAATGGAAGGGAAATTGGTGAAAAGGAGGAGTTACCCTCCCTAGCCACCCAGGTTTTGGGGAGGATAGAACGATCCAGATAAAGGAAAAGATATGTAGGATGATAAAAGAGTATGTCAAACCTCGATGGCAAATACATCAGACTGCCGACATCCACAGGCTAAGAGGAGAAGGAAATAATTCTTAAGGGAAAGGTGAAACAAGGAACACATGGAAAATGGTTTAAATGGAAGCAAATTGAGGCAATGTAGGATCACATTAATATCCCAGTCAGGAAGGGCAGCCAATTGCAGAGGAAAACGAATTCAAAAGGTATGTATCAACAGGAAGAGTGTAGGAGAAGTAAATACCCTAGGGTATCAGGAAAAATGAAAGGTGTGGGACAAAGCTGCCCGATAACTGGAAATCAAGGAGCCAGAGGATCCGTGATTGAAATGCCAGGTAAGAAATTCAGCAATATGAGGAACAGTGGGTCAATCAGCTGAAAACCCCTGGCCCAGAGACCAACATTGGAAAACATTCCATTTAGACCAATAAACTTCCAAAGGCAAATGGAACAGGCCAGAGATGAAGCTACCTGTTAGGACAAGCCTGATTTCACTGCCAAGGATTGGATAAAAATCAAGTGTGAGGATGGAGGACAGGAAGAACAGGATGAAGCACCAATGACCAAGGTTGCCAAATAAGAGAGGGAAACAGAGGAAGAAGCAAGAGGGGTAATTTGTAGCCAGATATGTTGAGGAAACCATGGCTGAGCTGGCCAGTAAGAAGTAATCAGAAAGACTTAACAAGGAGTGGTACAGATGATTGAAATCACCTGGTGAAGAAGTCGAATGGGTGAATAAACATATAGGTATTTGTTTGTCCAATCCTGACTGAAAGCATCAACTGTCATAGCAAGAGAATGAGGGACCAGATACTAAAACAGAGGTAGTTTATAGTTGAGGGGTGTGGCAAAGGCATTGATGTGAGGAGTACCCGACTGAATGCAAAGCCACCGGAAAACAAGAGGATCGAGAGATCACTCCATCAGATAGACTTTGTCCGAACAGGAAAGATGATCCACAACAAGATATAAAGGACCTGTAACACAACAAAACATGGAATGATATGGATATCTGGCATGTGGGCTCAGATAAGAAGATCCAACGTATGAAAACATACGAATTTATAATGGGTGCCACCTTGGTGATTGAGAAAAGCAACCACTGTGGAATTGTTGGAATGAATCATTACCAGAATATGTTTGGCCAGATGGAGGAAATGATCTAAGACAGATGTACAGCTAGAAGCTCCAGAGTGCTGATATGACAAGACTTCTCAGCCACAAACATTACGTAATTCAATATGGTAACTTGAGCTACACATTCACCAAGTGATTTCAACTTGTGTGGCAGAATTATTTGTTACACATATGTCAATGAGCAATAGAACAATAAAATTTAAGTATAAATAGATGTATACTGTTATGAGCTTTAAGCTATTTAGGATAAAGAATTGTAGTTCCTTGTTACAATTTGCAGTCATTCTAGAATGAAAAATAGGTATATTTAGTATTTTTTTATGGCAGTTATTAGGTCAATAAAATTGACCAAATGCATATTAAGTCAGGGTTAAGAAAATAAGAGATAAAATATAAAGTGTTACTGAAAAAAATGTGGTCTTTATTTAGGAGGTTTTAGAGGCTATACTAATGAAATTTGACAATTTTCAGGTGAAAGAATGGTATTTTGAATCTTAACACAAAATTCACTCTGCACTCGGAGCAGTCCACACTTAGACTTATATTCATGGAGTAAGTTTTACTAAAAATACTTACAAAAGAGTTGTAATGTTTATTGAAAGCTTGCCAGATTTCATTAAGATACACAAAATATATTACAAGTTATAGTGAGGAACTTCTGATGCACACTTTGTGGTTACAATGTCGGTTTATTCCACTGAGGAAGTAGTAAAATGGGTAAGTATGGAGCATTGATTTCACATAGTTCTCCAAAGCTCCTAATATGAGTAGTCCATTGACAAAAACAGTTTTAAGGGAAGGAAATCTGCTGATTCATGTATCTTTTAGAAAGTGACCATCTTGTATCCGATATAAGTGTGCACACTGTTTTTGTTTGTCTTCAATATAAATATTGTTCTTCACATTACTCAATGTTTCCAGTCTGTGTATTTTGTTAGCTCAAAACTCAGTTAAGCTAAAGTCAGACTTACTCTGAAATTATCCTGATTGATCTTCCCATTATAAAGTAAATCTAACTAGCACTCTTTGTAAAAATCAGTTAATCTGAGATTACCACTCATATAAGATTATAACATTTTATAATCAGCCTTATTTTACGTGAAAATTACATTAATTGCAATTACATATAGTGTTGGAAATTGGTTGAAATATTAAGAACAATAATTGGTTTAACAGAATTGCTTGTTCTTTGATTAGAATTGTTTAGCAACTTTTTTTTTCAATATGTTGAAATAAAAACATTGTAAACTAGTTGTGTTTAGTTAAAAATTTTTCTATTTCGATATATTTTGTTGTCCAGAACAAAATTATAGCAACAAAACATGAGAAACATGTTGAAATTATTGGCTTTTATTTTGTACAGTATGATTTTCAAGCAATAAACTCATCCTAGTTTCATATAAGAAAGAATGAATTTTTGGAATTGTTTAAGGCCTTTAATTATCTAACAAAAGCTCATCTTGCCCACATTTAGTGGTTGTTAACCAATGGGAATATCTTGTTAATTATGTTTGACTTACTACATAAACAATCAATTTTCTTGAAACAAGATCAAGAAATAAGGATATAATAAGAAATATAAAAACAACTTAAGGATATAAACAAATATAAAATTAACATAACCATGAAAAATAATATTGTAATCAGTTATAATCAATTATGAAAAATCATAAACAAATGCTTGGTTAGATTTTTTCAAGGTGAATTTAATGAAAATAAATGAACTTAAAGAATAAACTTATGACTGGAAAAAAAATTGCCCAATCTACTTACAGTCTGGGATAATTCTACCTGTATTAGAATAACAAGAAACACTTTCTCTCCCAGTGAAACAATGACACCAATTTGGTCCCACACAAAATCCTTCTCCTCCACAATTGTTTCTGCATTGGGCTGAAATATACAGTGGGAATCATTTCAAAAAAAATATGCAAAAAAAAACCATACATTACTAAATGGATTCAAAATAATATGTAAATAGTTCAAGTATAGTGAATTAAATGGCATAACTTTCAAAATATTCTTTTACAAGTTCAAATCTTTGGTAAGAAACTTCACATATGCTATAATATAAGAATATAAGTGGGGCCTCATACATAAATGATTTGAAAATTTCAGATAGCTGAGTGCTACACAAGTGTATAAAATATATATGTATTTTCCAGAATCTATTACACATTATTACAGAGAGTGTAACATAAAAAAATATAATTATATACAATTACTTGATAATTTTGTATATATATATATATATATATTTTGTTTTAATGAGACTAAAATTCTAAATTCTTAATTATAAAAGCTAAAGAAATATTTTTACTCAATTAATATAAGATTTCTTGTGGTTCTTGTCAGAAACCAGCTTTGTAATCTGCTTAAATGTGCTAACAGTTTAATTAAATAGCAACATGGGTTGATTGCTAGGTCAGTGCTTGAGTACAAAATGAAATTTGTATAATCTATTTATATGTTAGTTTGAAGACCAGAAAAATTTTAGTAGTTTTGGGATATTCTGTTTTAGTTTTTGAATTACTGTTTGTGTTTAAAATGCATACTTGAAATCTACATGAATTATTTTTTGGACAACAAATACAGTGTAGTAAAAGTAGTCTTAGTGAAGATAATGTTTTTGAGTCCAAATTGGCCTATAGGAAACTGTAAGTGGGAAATTTCTTTATTTTTATGTATATTATTTTATTTATTGACATACATTTTTAACAAAAGTAAGAAAAGTGTAAAAACTAAGAGCTGAAGAACTTAAATGAAAAAAAAATTAAACAGAAACATGTTTATTGTAATTTGAGCTATGCTCTTGTTAGTTTTTTTATTATTGCTTTGTTAAGCTAGTTTATTAGCTAGACATGGTTTAACTTTTGCTGCAGATGATTTTGCTATAGTTGGTGTTAGGGTAGAGAAAAGTTACCATTTCCCTCTATTGAAAATGTACTTCCAATAGCTATCTCTATCAGCACAAATTTTCACTTTCCACTAGCCTTGCTACTCCTACTTATTACTGCATACTAACATGCAAGTGATCAGGCAGCAACCCTCCACCAATATGAGTGTGACACTACCCCTATCATAACTAGTGCCCTCTCTAGTTATGCACTTTGAAATTGGTCTTAACTAACCAAAACAAATCACACTAGAAGTGGGTAGGATGGGTAGGAAATGGGAGGTAAGCATATATCAGAAATACATTTTCAGTTTAGGAAAATGGTAACTTCTGATACGATATCTTACCTCTTTTCACAAAAAGCTAGAATCCTACATTTAACTGGTGGAGGGGCATTGAGAAGATGATGCCCCTTTATGAAGTGCCCAAAGGAAGACCATGAGGTGTGATAACAAATTATAAACAACACACCAGTGGGAGACCATACCAGTTATCACCCTTTAGTAATGTGTCGCCAAAATGTATTAGGCAAAACTTGGAGGAAGTCCAAATAAAATACAGTAATAATGGAACCCCCCCTGGTGTAGAGTGGCTACGGTGAGACAGACCATAAATAGAAGTTCGACCTCAACCAACATCTATCAGCATCTGGTATTGTACATCAGGTTCATGGTAGGAAGAGGGTCCTCTACCTTTCACCTCACAAATGAGTAGCATCTATTCTGTCAGAAGAATCCAGCTGGATGAGATATTGTGTCGGTGACAGAATAGATTTGTCCAGTCTGATAAGGAGGCCCACTTTTGTGGCTCCTGAAAGAAGAAGCTGAGAGTGTTGTTCTGCTAATTGACGGAATGGTGCCACAAGGAGTCAGTTGTCCATATAATGATGTGTGCACAAGCCCAAGGGATGCAGATGACAAGAAAAAGCTCGAACAGCTCTGCAGAAGACATAGGTGCTGATGCAAGACCAAAAGGTAGAGCCCTGAACTGCAGTACCTGACCCTTGTGCACAAATCTGAGAAACCTCTGGGAAGATGATCTGCTATGGGAATATAGAGATAAGCGTTAGTAACATTGTACTTGGTCAACCAGAGCCCTGGCACAAAGTGCCATTGTAGGTTGATAAAAGATTCCATAGTAAAGCAAGGGGGTTCTTAAAATTGGTTGAGTCGAGACAGATCAATGATTGGACACCAATCTGCTGTCTTCTTAGGTACAATGAATAAACAGGGATAAAATATTGGAAAAATGAGATTGACCCTCTCTCTACTGTCCTTTTAACTAATAATTATTTTGTGGCTTGGAAATGAAGCTCCACTCACCATGGACCTGTTGGAGGTGAAAAGGCAACAGGTTGTGCAGATAATGATGGAGGAGATGTAAATTGAATGACCAAACCTGAAACCAGAGCATGAAGTACCCATGGATCCCTGGTGAAAGAACTCCAGATGTACAGAAAGTCATGTACTAGTCCTCCCACTGCTCCCCATCCATGGAATAGTCACCAACACCGTTGTCTATGGTCCATCCAAGTTGATGATTCTCAAGAATCTTCTATTATGGGAACCAATAGACCTAGGAACTTAAGGAGGAGGTTGGGAAACACTACGAGCCAACACTCCCAAATTAACACCATAAAGGCAAGAAGCCAACAACAATAAAGAGGAATGTAAATGATCTGAGTCAATTTATGATTCTAACATCTCTAAAACTCTAGACCCCCACAGGTCCAAGAGGGAGTCCATCCATTGAGAATCTAAATATACTTCTTTCTGGTGGTGATAAGCCAAAGCATGCTGTTCTGATAAATGTGGGGGACAAGGCTTAGCTACCCCATCAAATCTCCCAGCATGAATAGCAATATTAGGAGGAGGAGGAAAAACCAAGTAGTCACATGCTGACCTTTCTGCCAACAAGGAAGAAGTTAAATGCAATAGGAGAAACCCCCAAAACCTCACAAACCAGAGTAGCCTACTGAATTAAAGGGGCTGAAGATGTTTCATCAAGAGGATCCTCTGACGAGGCCAACCTAGTAAACGTTGGAGCCAGGAAAAGTGAGTCTAAATTCTCCCCAGATGGGCCCGAGTCATTTGCAAGAGCTGCCTCAGAACCCCTTGGAGAGACACCCTCAGTCTGCATATATGTTTCCATCTCAAAACAGATCATATCATGGACAGCCTCAACTAAGAGTGACCCCTCTCCTGGCCGGTGACAAACATCAGATAGCAGAGATGGAAGAGAAGAGGTTTGGTTGGCCTCCGTAGTAGAACCATTAACTCAGGAATTCATACCTGTCAGTACATTTTTTTTGTTAAATTAATTTATAAATATAAATGAAGATATAACACAGTAAGGCCAACTATGTCCAAAGTTCCAATGTAAATTGTGAATAATCACAACACTCCTGTTTATAGAAACCCATACTGAACACTTTGTCGAGAAAAGGTGGTTACATTACCTGAATAAGGTGCTTGTATACAGTACCTAGATAGATGGCGCATTGAAGTCGGTGGAGAATTTGCCAAAGGCAATTGAGTGATATATTAAAATACTGGAGCAAGCATTTTCAATGCTTAGACAGACAAAGAGTGGAAACCCTGGAGATCAAGAAATAGCTATAGTGTCAGCAAAGGTAAGTATGTTTTGGAACTATAGAACTAAGTTGCTCAATATACATGAGACAATGAAGTACCTTTATGATAACCTTGTATCACAAACTGGTAAAATTGTATTGTTTTCTACATAAGGGTAGGTATAATATATTAAACATGTGACATTTGTGTATATTAAACCAGGTTTTATAAATGTGTATATATATGTAAAGCAGTAGTTTATGATCTGTGGTAATGCTTGTCTTACAAATAGTTGAGCACTACTAAGACAGGCTAAATGTAGTTGCTATTGATACCTGTAATTTTATTATAAATTTAGCTCTTGTAATATAATAAACTCTCATCGGTGTGTTTTGTTTCTGTCACTCAGCACACCAATGTTGTAAATCTAGTCTTTCCATCTTTTAAGTTCTATGTAAAGTAAATTAGTGTTCCTGAGAACCAAGTAAAGTTATCAACTCCTTTTATTATGTATGTGTACCTCTACTCTATAATTCAAATTAGTTGTGGCTAAAAATAACCTTCAATATCAGCCATGTGTCAGGTTGTATGCCCTAGGTGTCTCATTGTATAAACCAAGTTGCCTTGATATTGTTGCGTCATCGAGGTCACGTGACTGGTGTGGCGTCCTCTAGTTTCTAGAACTATCTTGTTCCTTCATGAATGCTCTAGTATTTACTAGATAGGGTAGTCTGGTATATATAAGAGGGTGACAACGTGATGCGGGAATGTAATGTAATGTGTGTGTAGGTAGTGAGTAATTGAACTGCAGTCACAGGATATTGTTGAAGTTAACGTTCGTTCGTTATAGTGTTTGTTTTAGCGCGAATATTGAAATTAAGTGTATCGTAAAGTTCTATTCGGAAAGAATAAACCAGTTTTATTAAGTAAGGACTTGTGTCGTTAAAGTTTCGTCGGAACGAAGTTACAGAAAGTTAATTAACAAACGGAGACGTAACAATATTCTTAATCTATCTTAATGCAATGTTCAAAAGTTACACAAGTTTGGATTTAAAATATCTTAGAAAGTACAAAATTAAAGTGAAATAGTTTACCTTTGATACATGGTCCTTCTTCATACAGAGCTTTCCAGCCAGGACAACAGGTGGTTAAATGACCTTTGTGACAAAGATGAGGGCCCCTTTCAAATTAGTAAAAGCAGGCATAATTTTACATACATACACATTGGTTTAGTTTATAGCAAACATGCATATATATATGTATCAACTCCAAAAAAAAAAAGAACATTAAATAAAAAAACTCAATACTTACTTCATACTTCAGCTAATGGCAACAAGTCCCAAGTAACAACCAATAGTCTTTGTAGCATAATAATGTAAAGATGAATAATTTACATTTCTGACAAACTAATTAATTTCTCCTTAATATTTACTGGTGAATACACAAATAAAATATGCTTTATTAGAAAGAATGGGAGGCTGTATGCTCCAAGTTTGAGCTCTGGTGACCTGTGGAGCACTAGCCTAAAACAATGATGTGAGCTAAAAATTGTAGGTTGTGGATAAAACCAATTGATGTCAGAAACTAAGCTAGAGAAGATAATTGGTGTAGTACAAATCTCAGGTAATATAATACATTATTCAGGTGCAAAAAGTTGCATTGGAGCTTACACAATAAAAATTATAGAGTAGTTATTTTGTGAGTGCTTCCATAGAAGAGATTTGTGCAAAATATTCTGAGCAGCATATAGCAATTAAATGAACCATCGTTGAGGGAATCTCTCTGAACGAACTAATGAACAGGTCAATATTTAAGAGGAGGAGAAGAGAGAGAACCTTAGCAGGCTGAGAAATAATACTTGGGAGAGTATTGCTTGACTGTATTAGGGCTGTTTAAACAGTTTAGATGGAGACAAAGGATGCTCTTTTATTTTGCATTATGACTTGATTTTCAAAGACATGAAGCTAATAGCTAAACTATTAATTATAATATAGAAGAAGAAAATAATAGGCTTATTGTCTTCTTTATTAATAAATTTGTACAAAATACATAGTGAGAAATAGAAGCTTTAGTTCATTAAAGCTAAATGAAGATTATGGAGATGCTATTTTGAAAAAGTTTAAGATCTTCTACACATCTAGGGACAGTAAGAGTGAGAGAGGAAGGGGTTATTTTGTTTGTAAGTAGGATTAAAGTTTATGAGAGAAGTGCCATACACTTAGATGTTGGGTATGCAATGCATGGCATAGAATGATTATGTTTTAAAATTTTAGTTGAAAAATTTTGCAGTCAAATATAGCAATGTTAATAACACAATATATTATCCAGAATATATTTTTGAAGCTGAAATTACAAAATTCATTTTATCTAATTTTTTATGACCTTCCAAAATAATTCTCCTCCTTTTATATTTAATTCTTTGATTACTAATTTTTTTTTCTTCTATCATTTGATGTCTGAAACATGTAAAACGATGTGGTGCATGTTTGGGTCAAGGTTCTGAAAAGAAAGGGAGGAAAAAGTTGCTTATTTACAATTTTCCTGATTAGGCCATTATCAGTGTAAAGAATCAGTAAAAATGAATTAACTATGCTTTTAATTTCAGCATACTTATTTTATGGGAGACAATATGGATTAACTATACTGTCAATATAAGCATATTTTATAGGAGACTTTAATTTTTAGCAAATTAACAAGAAGAGTTATTCTACTCATGTGATGCTGAATATTTTCTTAAGATTATGTGGATTTATTTTCTCAATCAATGTGTGAAAGATCCTACTAGAGAATACACAATTTTAAACCTTGTTCATAGTACTGAGCAGGACATGGTCAAGGAATTTTCATTTGCAAGAGCACTTGAGTATTCAGTGACCACAACATTGTCTGTAACCATCTAGAGCTTATAACAGTTATTGCTCCTGTTTCAGAAAAGCTGGCTTCTAGGAACTGAAAGCTATGTTAAGTAAGATAAATTAGCTGGCTGAAACAATTGAAAATGATGTTAGTAAGAGATAGGCTGTTTTTTGTTAGTTCAATATAGCTAGCTAGAAAGCAAAGTAACCATTTCAAAATCTCCTGTTTCAAGGAAAGAATAACATAAGTTAAATATTAAAAACATGGAGAAAGATATGGTTTATCAACTTTTAAACAAAAACATAATTAAAGAAATCTATTGTTAAGGATACAGGTAAAATATATTGACATAGCCTTATAGTAAAATATATCCAATTTGATTTGAAGAGTTTTATACTTCTGTTAATTTCAAAATAAAAGAATAAGGAATAATATTGGTTCCTTATGATATCTCAAATGGAACCTTATGATGGAGAAAAGAACACAAATGACATGCTATATAGCCTCTTCTTTTCAATACTCTATCTCTAGTAAATAATCTGTAACCTGGTCAGAATACTTTACAACACTTAAAGCCCCCACTAACACTGCTAAATTTCTCCAAGGTTTTAAGCTGAATGTTGTTAAAGCCAGTAGTTTAGCTCTAGAATTTTCTTGTTTTTTATATTTTATATATATTTTAAATATTAGTAAAAACTGAGGAGTAGCTTTATATGTAAGGAGTTAATTGCATCCTGATGAGTTAGAGCATATTAGAGAAAATAGCACTAAGGTTGAGTCACTTTGGGTTTGTGTCAGTGGATATAAAGGGAAAAGTCTTGTAATTGGGATTTGTTATAGACCTCCATATCAGAATGTGGAAGTTAATGAGAAACTGTATAATGAGATCAAAATGGTAGCTGAAAAAGATGTTGCTATTATAGGAGATTTTAATTTCAGAGATACTGATTGGGAAAATTTTCAGTCTGACAATGAAGGGGAAAGGTTTTTGGAAATTGTTTAGGATACTGTTATACACCAACTGGTGATGGAACCTACAAGAGAGAAAGCTATATTAGATTTAATATTAGCATCCGATGTGAATATGATAAACAGAGTTGGTGAGCATTTAAGTACAAATGACCATTGCACTATTAGGTTTGGGATTTTACTATATGTAGAATTGAAGAATAGTTCCCTGATTCCAAATTAGGAAAACCAATTTTGATAGAATGAGACATGATCTGGCTTCTGTAGATCAGAATAAAAAGTTGGAAGGAGATCTTGAACAGATGTGGGAAGCTTTTAGGGAAAACTTTATATGCATACAGAACATACATATTCCCTACAGAAAAAAAGGGGCAACAGACCTGAATAAGCCAGTATGGATTAGTAAAGGTTTAAGAGATCATATAAGGGATAAACATACTAAATTCAAGAAATTTAAACTTACTGGAAATAATAAGGACTTGGAGGACTATAGGAAATCAAGAGAGCTGGTTGAAAAGGAAGTTAAAAGGGCAAAAACTGTACATATAAGAGGGTTGGCTGAGAGAGTTAAATCAAACAATAAGGAATTATTTAGGTATATGATGGGTAAGCAAAATGTCAGGATGGGGATTGGGTCTCTTAAAAATGATAGTGGGGAGCTGATCTCAGAAGATTATGAAATGGTAAACTTATTAAATTATATGTTTGTACAAAGGAAGATACAAGTATTATGCCTCAACCAGAGCACTTAATGTATGGGGAAAATATTGATGAAATATATATCATTTTAAGTTCTGAAATTGTAAGAGAAAAGTTGGGAAACCTGAAAATTGATAAATCCCCTGGACCAGACAACTTTTATCCTAGAGTTTTAAAGGAACTTAAAGATTTTATTTGTGAACCACTAGCTAAAATTTTTAATAGATCATTGAGCAGTGGAAGAGTATTAGAAGATTGGAAGTTGGCTAATGTTTGTCCAATATTTAAAGAAGGTGATAAACATTGTCCAGGCAATTATAGTCCAGTTCGTCTTACATCAGTAATTGGAAAGGTTTTGGAGAGTGTGATTAAAGATGCATTGCAGTCACTTACAGCAGTTTGATATAATGTCAAAGAGCATGGTTTCACTGAGGGAAAATCTAGTTTAACAAATCTGACATTCTTTGAGGATGTTACTACAAGAGCTGATGAAGGAAATATTGTTTGATAAGGTGCCTCACAAAAGACTTGTTACAAAAATTAAATCTGTGGGTGTGGGGGAAATGTTAATAAACTGAATAGAAAATTGGTTGGAGAGTAGAAAGCAGAGAATAGTAATAAATGTAATTAAATCTACGGATCACAGTTACAAGTGGTGTGTGTCTCAGGGCTCTGTGCTGAGTCCTCTGATGTTTGTGATTTATATTAATGATACTGACTCTGGAATGACTAACAAAATTTTGAAGTTTGCAGATGACAATAAGAGGTTTGGGATGGCTAACTGTATCAAAGATACTGCAGACTTACAGGGAGACTTAGATCATTTGATGCATTGGGCCAATATGTGGCAGATGGTGTTTAACTATTCAAAATATAAGGCAATGCATGTAGGTTTTCACAATTCAAATTATTGTTATGATTTAAATAGGAATGCATTAAATACTGTGGTTGAAGAAAAAGATCTTGGTGTTGTGATAAAAAAATTACTTAAGTCATCTAAACAGTGTACTGTAACTATACTGTACAAGAAGCTTTCCCTCCTCTTTTGCATAATTAAGGATTCCTATCTAAATTATATGTGAAACTTATATTATGATAACCCCCATGCATACCCTACATTTGACATAATTAAGTGCTATCTGCCATGTTTATCCGACTAATCAATTGATCTAAGTCACTCTGTAAAATAATAGCATTCTTTCCAGAACAAGCTAGACATAAAATTACATATCAGCAAACTTAACCAATTGTCAGGCTATTAATGTAATTACTAAAAATAAGAAATAGCGATGTTACCAGCACAGATCTCTGAAGCACAACACTTATAACATTAGTCCAATTAGACTGTATTCCATTAATAACATTTTGTAGCCTCCGAAGATTTTAAAAATATTAAAGTAAGCAGAATATGAGATTGGGAATTTGACCTTTGAAGAATGAAGGTAGATATTTTATTGATAACTGAGATTGCTGTGCTAGCTTTTCAATAATTTTTTCTCATCAATTTTTGCCAAGAAGGATGAAGACTGGATTCTTAGCGTTGAGATTTTATTTGGAGAATATGTTTTGGAAGTGTGCATTATGGACATTAATCCAGAGCTTGTTACAAACAACACTTAGACTTTGAAAATAGATAAAGCTTCTAGGCCTTATAATACTTACCTTAGAGTTTTAAAAGAGGCTAAGGACCAGATTTCTGAGCCACTTGGTTTCATTTTTAGCAGATCATTGAACAGGGTGGGAGCAAGTGCCTGAAGACTGTAGAATGGTTGATATTACTCCAATTTTCATAGGAAGAGATAATCGTTGTCTATGGAATTTTAGCCCATTTAATTTTACATTGGTAGTGGAGAAAGCATAAGAGCATCTGATAAAATACATGAAGACCTATAGTTTGTAGACTCATCTGATGAAATTTAGAATTACTATTTCTTGAGGATGTTATTTCTTTTCCAGGTAACTGTATAGGAGTGGATTTGGTTTACTTGGATTTTCAGGAAACGTATGATACAGTACCAAATAAAAGATTGGAGGAACAAATTACCTCATTCAGAGGAACAGATAAGCTAGTTAGTTGGCTGGGTTAGTGTTAATTCTAACATTACATGCCAACTGTTCTTCATAAATCCATTTTGATATCCTAATTTCCTTTTTAGTTTACTACCAAAATTTTCTGCAATCGTCAGAATCTCCCATCCTGACCAACAAATGAAATTTCCTAAACCTATCACATTTATCTCTAATTTTAACATAACTTGAATGCTAGAAAAATAGCACTAACTCAGTGGCAAGAGTAACATATTGACTATCATGTCAAGAAACCTTTTCTTCAATCACTATTGAGTGAACTTTCATTTATAGAAATCATGTGCTCAAAACTACCATAACCCAAAACACTTATTAAAATTGAACATCGTTTGCTAAATATTTGTCCAATTGCTCCAAGTCATTCTCTAATACCTCAACACCCTTCATACAGCGACAATACCCAAGAGTTTAATATCAGTAAATCTTACTTATTTAACAATTCTGCCCCTATCAATATCATTCATGCACATAAACAAAAAGCAAAGGCCCAAACACTAACCACTGAGGCACTCCACTACTATCAAGGGTCCAGCTTGACTAGACTCCATTAATAACAACTATTGCTTTCTCTCATCCAATAACCATACTACAATCAAATTAACTATTTTTTCCAAACCCCCCAAAAATATATGCTTTTCCTAGCTGACCACAGCCTTTCTATCAGGTAGATAAAAGAACTACCCTAAAAATAAATTAAAAGGTTCGTAAGACAGTATTTCCCTTTGCCGAATCCATGCTGGCTATTCTTTACATCACATTTTGCAAAGCTTCTTTAATCAAACTCTGTAATTTTTCTTTCTATAGAATTAACATTAACTGGCCTATAATTTTCAAGGCAATTCTTTTAACCCCCTTTAAAAATGGAATAACATTAAAAATGCTGCAATTCTCAATCACCTACCTACTGTCTACTGATCTTTCAAAAATGAAAGAGAGGGGCTTGCATATCCAGTCTTTGACCACTTTTAGAACTCTGGGAAGAACTTGTCTAGTACTGTTGTTTCATCTATTTTTAATCTCTCAATCATTTTACTTACTACAAAGGAATGCAATTCAGACCAATTCCAATTTTTCCCATGGAATGCTCATGGCAAGGAATATTGTTAACATCTCTTGTAAAAACAAAAGAGAACATTTAAAAGCTCAGTCATTTCATAGTGTTCAACCAAAAAATTGTCATCACCACCTAGATTTTGTTCTGTACCCAAGTATGACTTGGCTATTGACAATAGCTTCAGCTAGCTTAATAATAACAAATAATGAGTAATCCAAGGAAATGTTTATCAACACATAAAGAAATTTTACATGAGACAACTTATAAATACGGGGGAAGTGACATTCACATTCTGAATGCAATCAAGCACCAATAGACTAAAATCAACATTTTAATTCCTGCAGAAGTAATAGCAATGAAAACTACTAATGCCTAACCTCTCTCTTAACTTTGCAGTTAAGTATTTATAAACCATAGCTCAGCATACATTGATGTCACATGTTTACAATAATTAACACAACATTATGTCACAAGCAAATCATGTGACTGTCGAGTTACATTATATACTGTAATTTAAGCTTGAAGATTATTGCACAAAATGTACATAAGAAACTCTTAAGTTATTAGAAGGTATGTGTGCTTAATGTAATAAGTGTATAATGATATGATAATAGATGCAATGATTATAACACAAACAGACATTTGTATCTGAAGGAAGAAGTAATGATACTCTTACAGTAGTCCTTTTTTTCTTAGATGGAACATGCCTATAGACAATTAAAAACATTTTAACATTGTGTGTTATTTATTTATTATTTGAACATGCCTGTGTTACATATGTTAAATATTTGAATTGTTTCTTTAAAAAAGTAATATTTTTGTATTTGCCAATTATACTATAACAAGATGAAGAGTTGTCCACTTGGGACTTGAACCCTGGAAGCTTGGGTGAGAATCAGTAACAGGGCAGTAGTGGCAGACAGAGGTCCTGATAAAAGCCTAGCTCAGGGATACTAATTTTCATCTATTTCAGTTTATTACAAATGACACTTGGGATTCCAGTCACAAAGTTTTTTCTGGTGAGGTTACACTATATCTTGTAGTTCTTTATAATTAAATTACACATACAGCTTTAAACATAAACTATTTTAAGTTATTGTAACATTTTCTTAACTCCTTGTTCTAATTTTCTATAAATTTGTTGATACATATATATTCAATATTTATTCTTTTTTTTGTGGTACATGTATTATTCTGTATACAAGCATCTCCTCCCAATTTTGTACCATTCTATTTCATCTATGTTTTTATTTTCCTTACAATTCTATATACAGATTATTGTTTCTTACTTTTCTTTACAAATTTCTTATTTTTTGTCTTCTTCCTATAAACATTTTTTTGCCCAATTTGCTACATTTTCATGTCTTGTTCATGTTACAGTTAAGATTTTGTTTTCCCTGCCTCCTTCTGATTTTATTTATTCTTCCATTAATTCAAGAAATAAATAACAGTTGGTGTTAAAATTAATAAATAAATAAAATAGTATAAAATTCCTTACTCTAATTCTGATGTGTTGTGACATAAATAAAAATTGATGAAAAGTTGCACTCTATCAATTTACCTAGTTCACATTGTAACAGTTATTGTGAAGCACTGTGTTAATGTAAATAGTGTCTTAACCACAACATTGTTTATCATATCTCAGTAGGTCTGAATGGCCATGGTACTGGGCAAAAGGCTTCATTAGCACTGGATGTAGCAGATATAATTTGGTTGACATGTTATCATACACTTCCTTAGAACTTGTAGTTCTAGTAGCTGAGTCAGGAGCATGTAATAATGTGCTGGGAAAAGCAGATTCTATTAAGAATGCTTCTTCAATTCTAAAGGACCTTGACAATCTTATTATGTAGGGCAGAATGAGGAAAATGAGTTTCAAAATTGTAAATATTAAGAAGTGCTATGTAATTGGGATACAGAGATTTATAAAAGGCTTACTTCTTTTGTGAAGAGCACTGGTGATATGAAACAAAAAGGACTTAGGAGTGTTTTTTTATTAAACTGTAAAGTTGGGTTGGAAAAAAAAAGGATACAAGAGGTCTCGATTCTATTAATATGAAATCTAATTTTGAGAGCAATAAGGTTACTATAGCTTGTATAAGGTTTAATTTCAAGTACTGTGTGCAGCTATAGTTCTCTAACAATAGAAAATTCAAAATATCAGTATGCAAGAAAAATGAACATACACAATAACAGAATGATTCCTAATTTAAAAAGTTACTTTAAGTATATATTTTCTCCAGGTTGAAGAAGAATTATAAATCTTCATTCAGATATTAAAAATTGTAACAGGATTTAACAATCTTGGTTAAGAAAGCACTAGCATATTAAGAGTATTAAATCTAAGCTTTCTGTGCACACATTTGCTGGATTGTTGAATTAGACAAGATATTGTACAATCTGCCTAAATGTATTTTAAAACCATATAAATGGCTACAGATAATTAAACTTTACATGAATATACAGATTTGTTGTTGAACATAATTATTCCTATCTTAAAGAAAATGCTATATTAAATCATTTTTAGAACATTGAGCTAAATTTACTCACATGCACATTATGAACGTATTGTTTTTTATCTTAAGTCCTTGGTTTGACTTCAGTTGTACAGGGACTTAGTTAACTTAGTTTTTACAGTTTTTTCTAAATTTAAAAACAAAAAAGTCAATTACTTAAGAATGACCAGTATGAAAGCAGGTCATTTGGCCTATCCTATCTCATACCAAGAATATAATACATTTACCCAATTTAGTGTCAAATTTCAAATCTATTTATCCATTAACAAGAATCTAGAACAATACAAATTGCCACATCAGTACCCACAACAATATCATTATCAACCAAATCACTTCAAAAGCAATTCTAAGAGAGGAGTCACTTTTCTTCGAAATCTGCCTGAATCAGATTTATGGCTAGGTTTCAAACATGAAGATTACATTTGCCTGAAAATACCTTCAATATTCATATGGTTATTACTACAAATTTCTTACCCACGCCTCTTCAAGTGCCTTGGGTGATGAGCATCTAAGTGATCTGACAATTGGACCACTGAAGATTGTAAACCAAAACTCTTCCTTTGGTCAAAGTAATCATTGTGTGTATTCGACTTTTTTTCAACTTTTAAGCTGCCTGCCTCTTGGCAGTTCAAGGACAGTAAAAGCACAGTGCAAACATTCACAATAAACGTAGACATTTCTTCCCTGTAAAACAAAGCAAGCTGATGAAACAATTCATACTAATTGTGATAAGTAATATAACTTGAACATTATATTTAATTAGCTCAACTCATTACTACTTAAAAGTTAAATACTAGATATAGTTTAATTCTGATCTATGTAACTTGCTATGATCAGAAATTAATTATATAATAAAGATCCAGGCAATTTTGACTAACGAACCCCATAAACCACAGCATAAAAAGTTAAAAGATTTTCGTCATTAGAATTAAGTATAACTAAAAATATAATTTTGGCAAAAACTTGAGTACCTAATTTCTCAACATTTTTGCCTGGTTTATCAAAACCTAGTAACATTAACACTGCTAGTGCTACCAAACGCAAGTGCCTAAACGTTCCATGACCATATTAGTTATTACCATTAAATTAGTTACTATCAATATAATTTTGGCACTTATAACTATTCCGCATTCAGTGAGTCAGATTTTGATATAATATTAGTATATATCATATGATATAGTATAATACATGATATTTTAAAACTAATCTCATTTTCAATTACGAATTATAGTATTAAAAATTAAATTAAAGCTTTTGAGTGTTTGAGAAGATATAATGTACTGAACAGTAAACAGTTCACTATCTTGTGTTACGTTGCACCCTTAAGTTAATACCTTATTCAGTTTTAGAAATATTTTCACTTCTAATTCACATGTTATTCTTTATCGCACAAATACCGTAAAAACACAATCAACTGAACTTCACTTGAGAAACTATACTCCTGGTTACGTTAGCAACAGAATTAACTTTACTACATCGCCCTCTTTGATTTTTTCTTTTTTTTTTATTTGCGAGTTATGGGGGCGCCATCAGCAGATGATATGCCCCCAAATTTCCCTGATTTGATTTAGTTGAACTAGATACCTTCATCACTGCCATTTAGCATGAAGGAGAAGTTAGTAGTTACATATACACAATTTTTTTTTATTATTATTATACTTTTTTTTTTTTTGCTTTTTGTTGTAGTTAATTGTGTTACACGAAAAATCCTACAATGTCATGTTACTGGAATAATACATATGGAAAAAGTTTACATAGTTAGTTCTTCTCGACTGGGGGCGACTCCAGCCGTTGGAGACAAGGATAAAAGAAGTAGCCTTATTAGTAAAAAGAAAAGGACATTAAATTTTTATGTTATTTGTTATAACGAAGTTATATATTTCGGGATAGAGACAATTCGTAGTTAATAGAGAGAGGTAGGTAAAAGGGACTTTTATGTTACCCATCTGTTGTTTTATGGCTGCTCGATCTCTTTGGTAATATGCACATTCCATGAAAGCGTGTTCTGGGCCTTCAAAATTTGAACAATGGCTGCATTCACCATTTGGGTGTACTTTTATTTGGTACAGATGTCCATTTAGACCTGTGCAATTAAACCGGAGGCGTGTAATAATAACTTATTGATGTCTGTTCGTACATTCATACTTGATGTGAGAAGAAACAACAGGAACAATTTTCTTGTAGATATTGGAATGTTGCACGGAATTCCATCTACGCTGCCAGGAATCTAAAATGGATTGATAAACTTGGCCATAGAGGTCACCAAGTTCAATAGAAACGTTTGTGACCCCAGGATATGCTAACTCATTCTTGGCAAGATGATCAACTATCTCATTTCCCTTGATTCCTATATGGCTAGGGACCCAAAGAAATTTGATGACCATACGGCGACATAATCGGATAAGGTATATAAATACTTCACTCAGTAACATTGGGTTAGATGTAAAGGAACCGTTCTTAATCGAAAGTAATGAACTTAAGGAATCACTGACTATCAGGGCTTTCGTAACCTCGGAATCTTCCAGCCACAGAAGGGCTTGTAAGATAGCAAACAGTTCAGCCTTATATACAGAAGTAGGTATCTAGCCCTCTGGAAAACTGGTCGTAATATTAATCACATTCAAACCTGTCTTCAAACAAATCTGGATAATTTAGCCGATTGGTTTTTTAAATGGGGCTTTACGGTTTCAGCCCTAAAGTCTGCAGTTCTACATTTTTCTCGTACTTCAAGCTCTGTGAAATTAAATCTTAATAACCATCAACTAGTCTCCGTCACCCACCACAAATTTCTTGGATTTATCTTTGATTCCAGGTTAAATTGGACGCGTCATATCACCTATGTCTCGCACAAATGTGCTAAGCGACTCAATTTGCATAAACATGTGTCTGGCACACGTTGGGGAGCGTCCAAAAAGACTTTATTACTTATGTACAAAACCTTAATAAGATCCGTCGTTGATTATGGCAGTATCATTTATGACTCTGCAAGTCGCTCAGTCCTTAAACAACTGGACGTTATTCAGAATCGTTGTTTGCGATTATGTTGTAGAGCATTGAAACACACCCATATATCGGCTATGTAAGTGGACTGTGGTGTCCTACCCTTTGACCTGCAGAGACGGAAGATCCAACTCAAATTTATAGCAAGATCTTTGTATTACGTTTATCCCGTTCATTTCACTCAAAAGAATTGGCAAGATTATTACGGAACCTTTCACCAATGTCGATAAAAACTGAAGACTTTTTCTCGTCCGTGAACCTTCAAAATGTTGCAAAATACAAATATTTTCACTTTCCTCCTTGGGAGATTCCAACCCCTGATGTCGACGTCAGTCTTCATTATGCTGGTAAAAAACGGGAGCAAAGTTATTTGCTTTTGTCCTTGGCCAAGGAGAAACTAGCTAGCTTCTCAGACTATACTAGTATCTTTACGGATGGTTCCAAGTCTACCAGTTTTACTTCATCGGCATTTTATATAAACAATCTCAACATCAGAAAATCATTTAAAACTGTTTATCAGCAAAAATACTATAATTCGTACCATTATTAATGAAGGAAGAACTAAGGTCATTGATCATTAGAAGGAATAGAATAGGGCTAATAACACTACCCTGGGGAGTGCCATTTTCCGTGACTCTTCCCCCAGAGACAACTCCATTGACTCTGATCTTAAAGGATCGGTTTGAAAGAAAGTCTTCAATCCAGTTAAAGAGTTGGCCATCAAAACCATAACTAATGAGTTTATATAACAAACCTTCTTTCCAGACCATATCGTATGCTCGTTCAATATCCAATAATACAGACACTGCCTTGCCTCTGTTACATAATGATTTGTTGACATCTTCATGTAGCTGTACCAAATGATCAAGCGGTGACTTCTTCCAATGGAAACCAGACTGAAACTGGTCGAAAAGTTTATGTTTTTCACAATACCAATTCAAACGGTATGCTATCATTCGTTCCATAATTTTACACATAGTAGAAGTAAGAGCAATTGGTCGATACGATGTAACAGAACTTGGATCCTTTTCTGGCTTAGGGATTGGACAAACTATGGCATGTTTCCAGGCTGAAGGGAGGGTACCTTCATTCTATACCTTATTGAAATATTCCAGCAGCTTTACCAAAAAATTGGGCGAAAGATTTTTATAGATTTTATAAGGAATTCGATCGTCACCAGGGGCCGAGTTTTTAGATGTCTTTATTGCTCGGTTAAGTTCACCGATCGTGAATTGAGCGTTCAACCCTTTACTGTTGTTTGCCTTTATTGTAAAGGTGGCATAGTGGTCATGTTCAAATAATTTTCTATGAGTTAAAAATTCG
>NW_013666470.1:102100-113778 GCF_000517525.1 Limulus polyphemus
TACTATATATATATATATATATATATACACACACACACACACACATATATATATATATATATTGCCCAAAGAGACCTAGAACTTTCTACGAACTACGACATGCTATGATGTAACAATACTCACTTAAAGCAACGAGAAAGATACAGAAGGTTCGAGTAGTGTGACGTCAAATTACAACTATTGAACTACACACAACTTTACGGCTCTTACCGAGTTGCCTCACAGTGGCACAGCGGTATGTCTACGGACTTATAACACTAGAATTCGGGTTTCGATACCAGTGGTGGGCAGAGCACAGATAGCTCATTGTGTTGCTTTGTGCTTAACTTAAAACAAACAAATATTACCGAGTTACGTAACAAAATTTGTCATAACTATCGCCTTTAAAATATTTACTTTTAACACTCTTGTTATGAAAACTAAATAATCATTAAATATTAGAACACTAAATGAACCAAATAATAACTCTTACACTAAACAGCCTTGTATATCCAAAATTCTCTGATTGCTGTAGGAGGGGTATATACAACATTCTTTGATTGCTGTAGGAGGGGGGAATGTCAAAGGACAAATAGTTTAAAGGACTCAAGGGAATGGCCAGCTTTGTTGATGTGCCGAACTACAGATTTATCTTGATTTTTAACCAAGATGCTACGTAAGCACTCTCGTGTACGTTCAGAGAGCATACAGCTGGTTTCTTCTACGTAGATATGCTCATAGTTGTTGCAAATAATATAATAAGTTAGACATTTGGATGTACGGTTGAAATGGCTGGTCATAGAATACGGTGATTCAGGGTCTCTGACAGATGTTCCATGATCAATGTAAAGGCAAGAGTAGCATCTGCTCCTCTGACAATTGTACGTACCAACTTGAGTATCAGATGATAGTTGTATGTTGTTTGGAAGTTAACTATGGATGAGTAAATCTTTAATGTTAATGTTTCACTAATTAGAGGTTTGTTAGGGAACGTGTAGCCGATGGTATTGTCCTGTGTTATGAAATGAAAGTTGTCCAACAATAAACGTGTTATTTGTGTGTTGAATGGGTGAAACGTAAATGTAAGGGGAATGTGTTTATGATTTGTGGAAGTAGGAGTACGTTGGACGCGGGTAGTTAGAAGTTTTAAATTGTTTAGGGTGTTGATGTTGTAATTAATATATTGATTTAAGCTAAGCAATCTCTGAAAAGCTGAATTTGAATATTTATTGTTAGTATTTAGATTATCTTTAGTGTGATGAAGAAGAGAAGTAGGGTAGTCAAGTTTCTCAAAAAGTGAAACACGTTGATAGACTAGCATTATAATCTTGATTGTTATTGCAGATATTACATAATCTGATAACTTGTAACTTGGAAATGTTTCTCTTGATGTATGGAGTGAAAATGTAAGTAGCTACGTGTGTCCGTCAGTTTATAATATACAAATGTCGTGAAGCTGCCACCATCAGTCGCGGAAATATTTATACCAAGAAATGAAATAGTTTGATGTGAAGTAAAAGGACGTGTATTGGAGAGATGGGTGAAAACATTTAATGAACTGAAGAAAAATATCAAGTTCATCGTTAGTGCATGTAGCTATACCGAAAACACTTTCAAAAACCTACAATATATAAGCAACGAGAGCACCTGTGTAGTTACGAAATATACAATCTCCAATGTAACCGACAAATAGGTCAGTGTATAGGAGGAACCCATTATAGTTCCCATGGCTACACCTTTCACTTGTTTATGGAATTTGTTGTCAAAAGAAAAAGGCATTTAACAATAAAACTAGTTCAGCTAATTTGATCAGTTTCAATAGGTGGGTCAAGGTAACGTTCTAGGTTCTTGATTGAATCCATCTTCAAGTGGAATGGAAGTATACAACGACGTTGTATCAAGTTTGAGGAAAATAATAGAATCTGACTGTGAGTTAAAGTTTACACTTTTTTGTAAGTCTTGAATGTAAGTAGGGAGTTGATGAATTAAAGAAGTTAGGATGGAATCAAAATAACTAGAGATTAGTTCATCAGGACAGCTACATGTTTAAATTATATGTTTATCAGGATGGTTTGGCTTATGTTTCTTAGGAAGAAGATATAATATCGAAAGCTTAGGGTATTTAACAATTAAATTCTTACCTAATCATTAGTTGTATATAAATATATAGTGGCATGGACAGTCTGTTGATATTCATCAAGAGGTTTGTTATCATAGATAGCAAAAAACGACTGGTCTGATAGTTGTCGGTGAGTTTCTTGAAGATAAAGTTCTTTCTTCCAAACAACGACTGTTCCTTCTTTGTCAGCTTGTTTTATTACAGTGTCGTCGCGGGAACGAAGATTATGTAAAACTGTTTCTTCGTTTTTAGTGAGGTTTCTAACGAATGTCGTTGTTGTAAAACACAAGTTGTAAGTTTCCTTTCGACACTTCTCTATGTAGTAAGCGAGAGGACGACATTTCCCATGTGAGGTGTGAACGTGTTGGTTTATTTCTGTAACTGAGAGATAAATGACCTTCTGGTTTTGGTAGGTGGCGTAAGCTTTTCCTGTCTTGACTGATCTATAGTTGGAGTGTAGAAATGCGCTCGAAGACGTAAACGGCGAAATAAATGTTCGACTTGGTTCTTTGTTTTGAATTCACTTACACATCTCTCAACAGGAACAAAATCTAGGCTTTTTCTTTAGAACAGAGATCTCATTTACCTTAAGGTGTAGGTCAGGGAATATTTTGACAACAGAATAGGTGATGTGTTCACCGTTATGTCGCCATGGCTAATTTATGGTGATTTTCTTACGTTTTGAGGAAGATGAAAGAGTTAAGATTTGCGACTTTCTTGGATTTTAAGATATTCATTGAGGTGTAATATAAAGAATTAAATTCACATACTTTGTTATGAATGTTGTATGCAATGGGTTGATCAATAGCTTCGTACAGTCGACGACGCTGATAGCAAAGTTCGGATGAAAAAGTCTCTCTTTTGAAACAAAATGTCCTTAAGACATTCGCTGTTGCTGATGTATTAACACGTCAATCATTTCTATTAGTTAGGCGCTACTGGCGCGTTAACACATCAATCAGCAAATGGGCTGTAACTACGTGTGAGCGTACAAACAAACAGTGCCTTAGCGCCGTACAATGCTTATGTGTGTCCTACCCTCTTGTGAATGGCCAAAAGTTTTTTTCACTAAAGTTTCAAATAATGTGACCTGAGATTGCTGTAATGATTTGTTTTGGTTACAATTATAGCTACAAGATGGCAGCGTTGTGCAAACGGTTTGGTCTAAGTGAAGTTGTGAGTATTTTGTAAGAGTCGCCTTGAAGATATAGATAGGGATAGTAATTACAAGACTAGTGATCCTGAGTCTGATGATGAAAGAGGCCTGGATTATACAGACCAGGTAAACGTTCAAGTTGATTCATCCGTAGCTGACACTGCTTGTCCAGACACTGACAGTGACACTGGAATACCAGCATCAATTGATGGATGTCAGACTGCCCAGCCTACATACGTTAATCCAAATGATATTTCTTTTACTACACAGCCTCACGTGGTTGCAGGTTTACCACTCGAGGCCATTTCAGTTGACAATTTCAAGCTTTTAGTGACGGAGGGTGTTGTGAATATAATGGTCGCTAAAACGAATAGGTTTGCTGAACAGTTCTTGAAATTGAACCGCCTAAAGCCTAAAAGCAGAACATGACAGTGGTCTGCAACTGAAACATCTGAAATTACAAGATTTCTTGGCATTCGTTTCATCATGGGTGTTGTGAAAAAAAAAAAACATTGTTAGAGGATTACTGGTCAAGTGATCCAGTGCTGGCTACTCCGCTTTTCAATACCGTTACGCTACTTGATAGTTTCGAACTGCTTTATCATGTGAAAATGGGAAGTTTAATTTAAGTTTAAAACCCCGAGAGAGATTAAACTAAGAGTTAAACAAATACGAATAAAAGATGCATGGTTGCGGCACCTGGTTTTTGATAAAAGTAGCTTTGTAGAGAAGAAGACCAGATGAGTAGAGTAGTGATGAAGGTAGTTTATCATTTCATTACGAATATATATGTATGTATGTGTTTTATTTCGAGTGTTGTACATGAAGTCGCCTTGTTACAAGATAAAACCGGATTTTTCAATATCAGTACTTCGAAAATTTTAAAATTAATAGAAACTGTCGCAAACGATGACGATACAAGGTTGAATGAGTTACTTGGACCATATGTAATGAATGAAATAGCAAATTCTTGCATAGATCTTTCAGTGCGCAACTTTATGAAACTTTATGAGTACTAAATCGTGAATTGCCATTAAAATCTGTTTTATGGTATGTTATTCAGCATATTAAACGGTCTATAGAGAACATGTTTAGCAAAACAATGTATAAATGACGAACTACACAAGTTGAAAAAAGTTTTGTACTGGTAAAATGAATTTTAATGACAATCATTGATTTCTTTTCGTATACAGTATATTCGCCACTTTTTTATGAATACCAGAAGATTGAAAATTGTATGTTGGAAGGATTATTTACATCTTTCGCAAACAATGTTTTTCGTCAGGTACTTGGTTTAAATTAAACGTGAAATTGGTTCGAGTGTTATGTTATTTAAGTTAAAAGAAAACTGTAATTGTAAATTTTGTAATCAGAGCGATGTTCTATTCATTTTTGTTCATTTCCTGTCCTGAAAATACAATTCCTTTCTATAACGAAAAGTAAAGTAAAAATTGTTTATTTCCCTTATGTAGTTAAATAAACTTTTCACAAATACCTGAATTTAAATAAAATCAATTAATCTAGAGTACTTTTATTCAACAACTTATTGGATATTTAACATAAAGATAATTGTCCACATTAGTGTTGTATAGTTTTTACCTTTGTAGGCAAGAAAAATCACTGGCGTTTATCACTTGCATTAAATCACATTTTTAGGCTTGGATGGATAAGAGGAAGACGGACAAAGCATTAGTGCGCAGAGCCATTCCACATTCTACAAGAGCATCGAGGTAAACATTCAATTAACCTGAAGTTCATATATACTAAGAATCGAATCAATCTTGAATCAGTCTTGTCATGCAAAGTACAAAATTTTTCATCGTTCATTAACAGGGCATTTCCGAAATCAAAACCGCGACGTTTAGAAGACTGAAATAAAGCAGGATTAGTCTTTTCCTGATAACTTTACAGAAGGAATGCAAAAGTAATAAAGTTAAGAAAAGTAGATCTCGCTGGAAAAATAAACAATATTAATCACACTTTGACAATGAAAGAGATTGATTTTTTGGAGTTCAGATGAGAATAAATGAGACCAGGTGTACGATAATTATGTGGGTAAAATTATACATATTATACATTATTCTCCTCTCAAGGCCTTACGATATAGAATTATAGAGTTTTAAAGAACAAAAATACTAATTAACAATACACGGTAATTTATTTTATTTGCGCTATATGTTAATTTTTTATTTTTATTTTTGGAAATGTGCTAGAAAATCAGACACACAGTTGTTATAAAAATAAGTTGTCGAAGCTACAAAATAATTTATGCTTGGAACAATTCATTAATTTAGTTTTAAGTTATGGTTTTCATGTATAAAACTTTTCCAAGTAGCCTTTATAAAAATGTTTAATATATTCTGAGCATATTTTTAAACGTACCCTAACAATCTCGTATGATATAAAAAACAACAACATTATATTTCCCATGTTTTGCAATTAGTATATATATAGTTATGTTCCAGGTTTTCCAATATGCATTAATTGTAATTTTGAATTTTGCAAAAGTCGACCGTTTAAAGCATATAGATAATAACAAGCCCTTGCATCAGAGTGATCATCCCGCTTAAGATTCACAAATCATATCTATCTACTGTGTGTTGTTAAACCCATAGCTACAGAAGGAGCTATCTGTGCTATGCCTACTATGAGTAATAAAACCCGGCTTTTAGCGTTATAAGCCTTCAGACTTATCGTTGAGCCACTGGGGGGAGGGGGTATCTATCTGTCTATTTATCTTTAGAATAATTCACTGAATGATTGGTTTTGGTCACCAATAACAAAAAGCTTTCTTTCAAAACTTTATTGAATCACCCAATACTCATTAGTGAGCTTATACAGCGCTAAATGTTGGGATTCGATTCCCATGGGGTTAAAACGCAGATAGCCGATTGCGTAACTTTGCTTTTAACAACAAAGCAAACAATGAAAACGTATTCTTTGATAGATTGTTTAGGCACAGTATTCATGATGTAATTCAATTGAATGGACGGCAACTGCAGAGGACAACGTTTCCAATGTCTTCCGCTTTTCGTCTTCAGGACCTGAATTATCATAGTCATGAACTACGGATACCTTATTTCTTAAAATTTTCTTTAAAGTTAGGATTTGTTCTTATATGATATCGGAACAACAATGTCCTCCAGTTTGACCATGAAAGTTTAAAAAACATGATATATGCATAAAAAAATTACCGTAAGACAAGAAACATGTTATATGTTGTTCTCAGATGTACATTTAATAGTAGAACTTTAATAGTAACCTTATTTGTCTGATAAAGTTTAATTGAAATGAAAGAAACAATTGATTTAAATCTGACATCTATATCACGTTATTTCTTCTTCATCTAATCAGTGAGATAAATGCATAGGCACCTACTGACAAAGAAATGGGATTGAGAAAACCAACATAAGGTTTTGTTTTTTTTGTTTGTTGAATTTTGCGCAAAGTTACTCGAAGGCTATCTGCGCTAGCCGTCCACAATTTTGAAACAATACATTAGAGGGAAGGCGACTAGTCAACTCCACCCACCGCCAACTCTTGGGCTTCTCTTTACCACCGAATAGTAGGATTGACCGCCACATTATAAAGTACCCATGTCTGAAAATGCAGGCATGTTCGGGGACGGGATTTGATCCTGCAAACTGCAGATTGCGAGTCAAGCGAACTAACTACCAGGCTGCGCCAGTTGCCAAGATAAAGTCCACGTCGTTTTTTTTTTAATTAATATTATATTGTTCAGTTGTTCAACTTAATACAATAAAAGTAAGCAGTCTTTTTAATGTTTAATCCAAGTACCAGAAACTAAAGTTTCATCACGGTAATTTTAAGTCAAAAGTAGTTAATAAACGAAATGGCCATTTAATTGCTTTCGAATGCGTTTCATTACTCGAAAATGAAATATTCCAGATCACTTGAATATGCAATTAAAAACTTAAGAACAGCAGTTTCAGGGTATTTTAGCGCTAAATGACTTCAGAGAGGAGATGAAAATGATTGTTGCCAATGAAACTTTAGGCTTGTCACGTAATAGGTTCCTTTACATAATTTAAGCCACTAAATTATTACAAGTTACACTACAAAATGATGAGGAAATCACCAATATCTGAAATAGGCAAACAACCACTGTTATTTTATAGCAATGAGAGAGCATAAAGGCAAGTATAAAAGCAAACGCAATATCAGACAAATTATTCCTTCAAAAGTTACACAAATCTTCATTAGCGTAACATTTACTACAACCGATGGATACAACTTGATGGATTGATGAGAGTCGATAACTGGTACAGTTTGGATCTCCATTTCTATTTCGTCGTAATAAAGTTATATTACCCAGTACGAGTCATGTTTTACACTGCAAAAGTAATACAGTTAAGAAAAGTAGATCTAGCCGAAAAAAGAAATATTTGCTACAAATTTATCTCAAAAGTGCAAAAGACAAAAATTCAAACATAAATTTAAACGAGTCACAAAACAATTTGAATTCACGCATGTTATTAATAATTATTAAAGTAAAAGCAGTTTCCTAAGTTCAATGTTTCTGTTGGTGACATTGTCAATAATTTTATTAATTGGTTTTAATGTACAGTCCTTTACTCACCACTAATAACTTAAAATATTTTAGGTGTTAGATAACATGTGAGATAATGTCACAATTAATTATCCATTAACATTCAGTGGACTAATTATTTATTTATTTAGTTAATGCCCCCCAATGGCACAGCGGTATGTCTGTGGACTTACAACGCTAGAATCCGGGTTTCTATACCCATGGTGGGCAGAGTACAGATAGCACATTGTGTAGCTTTGTGCTTAAATTACAAGCAAACATTTAGTTAATGTTTTTTTATATTGAAATTCACGTCTTCGTGAAGAAAAACAATTAACAACTAAATAATTTTATTATCCAGCTTGTCGACAAGATCAATCACTATGTTCATTACTATCAAGTTTTCTAGATGTTCTTACGTTAGTCAACATTTTTTACTATTCTCTTAATCTTTGAAAAGCTTCGCTCAGAAGCTACTCGAATGATAGAAATGGTGATTACTACCTTCTATGCTTTTAAAGTGAGTTGAAAATCTTGCTTATGCAAATTATCGTGACCCAAAAAAGCAAATAAGCATCGAATACAATCTTGCATAGGCGACAAATGACATATTTATTCTCTTCATTAATTTCTTTGTTTTCTGTTTCCGGGAATATCTCTTCTTCATCAGGGGTTAAAATCAAGTTATATTGTTCAATGACATTTTTCCTGAACTTTGGCCAAGAAAGAGCCAAATCTCTTCTTTGATTTAATAAGTCACATCGAATCTTGTCTGACTGGCAGTGAATATTTGCTGTTTCAAAATTTTTATTTTCGGATTCAGTAGATATATCATCAACTATTTTTACCTGCTTTGAAAATTGGTTGTTCAAACTTCAATGGGCCGTATCCACAACCAAGTTGAGCACCTCAACTCCGTTTCTGCCAGTTTCTGCTTCTGAGACCTCGTCCAAGCATTCTCTTCGTACAACGGATCCGAACTTCTAGCAAGCATGTGTCAGTTATGCATGGTATACCTTGCTAATAAAATAGGTCATTGACATCTTCCGCAAAAGTATTATCATAATGCAAGGTTTTAGCAAAGTCTCTATTCAAATCTCTTCAACATTTTAAAAACAACAATATAATCCAGACCAGCAGTTTGAAGGTATTTGGATAAAGGAACAGTTATGGTAAACAGTTTGTGCGGTTAGCATAGTTTCATAACACAAGAATAGGATAATATATCCACTCGCAGCAGAACGTACCTTGGCAGTTGTTAGATATACACGACTGTTTCAGTTTCAGTTTAATGCGAGAGTTGTGATTTAGATAGTTTATATAGTGCGAGTATGAAATTTAGTTATTTTTAGAAGCGATAGTTTATAGCAAGTTTGTTTACGTAATTGTTTACGAATAATACGTTGTGTAGTTCAATAATTACGAGTTTTCATGTTGTTTTAATTAAGTATTATTGCATCATAATGTCTATTAGTGTGTGGAACGTTCTAGACCTCTGTCGGTGTAAAAATAAGCATCGAAAACCTAGACAGCGTGATTGTGAGTTTGATTTATAAAGAGTGTATAGGGGCGATTTTTAAAGTGAAATTATCACAGACAGTATTGTAATAACAGAGTATAGAATAATAATTCGTCTTCTAAATTGTTTTCTAAAGTAATTGAATCAGCCTGTGTGGACTTTGACGAAAAAAAGAGACAATTTAAAGCTCTGGATATAACTGTGGTAACCAACAGTTATAGTGGTGATTTTAAAGTGAAATTATCACAGATTGTATTGTAATAACAAAATAGAGAAAATAATTGGTCTTGTCAAATTGTGTTCTAAGGTAACTCAACCAGCCTGTGTGGACGAAAGAGAGACAGTTATTTAAAGGTCTGGATATAACTGTGAGAACCAATGTAAGGAATATTTGTATATACATTTGACGTATTTTAATATATTATTTTAAAACAAGTGGACTATGTGATGTTTGTTTATTGTTGAAATTTATCGCTAACATGTTACAGACACCTACTGTAAAGAACCTAGCTTATACATAAAGCTAGACAGAAGTGTTAATCGTTTTATCCCATTCGACATTTCTAAATATTTCCTTCAAAAATTTAAATTTTTATGTGAATATATACATATATATTACTAGTAAATTGTAACTGAATATTAATATGTATATACTTTATATTTATAAGTTCAAAAGAAATATTTAAGAACTTTATGTAGCATATGCTGCATTTAACACGAATTATTTGCATTACCTACAGAAGAGTTACATCGCAACCCTATGTGCCATCACTAATAGGGCTAATGCACAAATAGGTAATTTTCAGTAAAAAATAAATAGTGCCACTTTATATATATTAATTAATATATAACAGAATCATAATTTCACATATGCCTTTATATTTTATCGAAAAAACACTTCAAAATAATACTTGACTTATCGCAGCCATTTCTTGTTTATACACCTATTTAATCTAACTGAAAACTGGACGAGCTTCATCCTGTTTCGTCAAACGATAGCGGCGGAGTGTAAATCTCATGTCGTAACGTAAGATCTTACCTATCTAAAGGGGGAGGGGGTGACTCTAAATTTAGCTTTTCGGTAAACGACAATTGCAAAGAACAATAAAAGGGGTAAGTACATGGGAAATAGAAAATTTAATTAACAGACGATCTTCAGTTTCTTTATTCTCTTTCGTTAACATTTTTCTCAATTTGAATGTCATTGTTCGGGAATATTCTCGACTTTACGAATAGCCAGTCTACGCATGAACTTTCCTGTTAAAAAATGCATTAAAATTGGTTGTGTTCATTTCTGTGGTTGTGCTAAAACCTCAAACTTTAGTCATAAAAACCTAAATGAGAATCAAGTAATGTTGTAGGGTCAGATCAGTGTATCGAATTTAATATCAGAGTGATTGTTTCTTTGTAGAAAACAATGAATTAAACCTGATAAAATGTAAAAGTAGGAAATGTTAACTATATGATTAAAATTATATGCGAATCATCTTCCATGTTTCTAGCTTTGCGAGGTTAAGTTATTAGACATGTTTAACAAAACTTATCATTACGTGTATAATCTAATCATTACATCATGCATAATAATATTTATATATTAAACACACCTTTATTGTAGATTGAAAGTTAATCTTAATATTAGAGTTATATTTATAAAATTATCTGTTGACATGCATGTTACACTATCGTACAAGAGTTAGAAGGTGGATAAAGCTGATAACTGAATTATAGCTAATAGTGGGTAAACGTGAAGAAATGAAGTAAAAGACAATACATACCACCTTGATAAGCTTTTAGTTGACATTCAATTTCGCTCCCAACAATTATGTAGCAGATTTTTAAGTCACATGTTTCTGACTCTTACTTCATTAGTGGACTTAAACTATTATGTCGTCATGAAATGAATGTCTTTTTTTTTAGATGAAAAAACCCGAACAACTCGTATATCAAAACAAAACATTTATTAAATGAAATAGTCTCAATTCTTATCGATGATGCTTTTCCATTTTACAATCAGGTTGTTAATGCCCTGATTAAAGATATCACTGGGATTTGGAGCAAAAAACAACAACAAAAAACATGTCGATGTCCTCTTTAACACCTTCTGCATTTGAATACATTTTCCCATTAAGATGGTGTTGCAGCGAACGAAAAAGACGGTAATCTGATAGTATCTGGAGAGTATGGTAGGTGGGTGAGAACTTCCCAGCCCAACTCCATAATCTTGTGTTGCGTCAAACGTGCCACATGTGGACGTGCATTTTCGTGGAGAAGAAGAACACCTTTCCGATTGACGAGTGAAGGGTGTTTCTGATGAAGGGCTTGACTTAAACGGTTCCAGTTGCTGACTATAGATCTC
>NW_013666470.1:114048-118183 GCF_000517525.1 Limulus polyphemus
CAAACAACATTACATGCCGAATGTGTGTGTCGTCGTGTGCCATAACTATAAGGGATTAGAGTGTACTAAACTTTTCATATTATAGAGGCTAAACTAGCGTGATATTTAGGTGGTTCATTTAACTACTATACGTGATGTACGTGTTTTTTTTTTGGGGGGGGGTTGTTAATGAAAGTGTTCCAAAATGCGACATTAATTTCTTGACGATTTGAAAGTTAAAAACATATTTCTATATACACAGGTCAAAGTTAAAGGTTTACATGTCTTGTTTGCTTTTTATATGTGAATATATGTACCACGGTTTACCTTTCTTCAAAATGCCCTAGTCTCGACAACGAGTCTTTTGATTTATTTATGAGACTGCTGCTTTCTGTCCTGAGTGGTAAAATAACAGAAAGCACCTTCTTTTTATGCTTCCTCCAGATATATGACTTAAATAAAGAAAGGTAAGTTTTTCTTTCAAAATGTGAGAGTTTTTAATGAATCTTCGATGGATTGTTTGTTTGTTTTTGAATTTCGCGCACACAGAAGATAATATGCAATACATTATCGAAATTTTTGGTTATTTAACAATGAATAAAATAAGTAATAAGTATGAATACGTTTAATTTTACTGAGTTGTGTTTTAATTACCAAAAAGCTAATTTAAATATCCACTTTAGTAAAACATGATTCAATATGTTGAGATAAATGACACTATTTCCCTTTGAGAATTGTTTCTACCTCGGTGTTCCATCGAAGATAGGCCCGGCATGGCCAGGTGGATAAGACGCTCTACTAGCAATCTGAGGGTGGCGGGTTCGAATCCCCGTCCCACCAAACATGCTCGCCCTTTCAGCCATGGGGGTCAATCCCACTATTCGTTGGTAAAAAGAGTAGCCCAAGAGTTGGCGGAGGGTGGTGATGACTAGCTGCCTTTCCTCTAGTCTTACACTGTGCTAAATTTAAGACGGCTAGCGCAGATAGCCCACGTATAGCTTTGCGCGAAATTCAAAAACAAACAATAAAGCTACATAAGGGTTATCTGGGCTAGCCGTCCCTTATTTTGAAGTAAAGACTAGATAAAAATTCAGCCAGTCAGCATCAAACACGTCTTGGACTACTCTTGTCAGACCGAACAGGGATATTTGATAGCCACTGTTGTAACACCCCCACGCCCCAAAAGTGAGGATCGCGATTTTTTTATGATAACGGAACGCCAACCCCGGAATCTTAGCTCCACATTCCGGTAAGCTAACCATTGGGACATTTTCGGCCCATCATAAGGAACGTTTCTAACAAAATCACTTATGCATTTCATAAGGAGAAGATACAATACAAATATTCCTACGTATTTCATGTTATTTTGTGGATGATTTATTATATTCTTCTCAACGCTGTTTAATCCTATTCTAAATAGATGTTAGAAATACTTTCAATATTGTACACGATGAAACTGTTTAGCACTTACATATTACACAATGAGAAGAATTCTAGAAATGTCGAAGTACAAATTTCATCTTGTTTCAATTGATATTTACTGTCATTACAGTTTTACTCTGTATGTTATTTTAATTGCTAAATAAATCTGTATGTGCAATTTTATAAGCTAGTGATTATTCATTTAGTATAACACCTTAATAAAAAAAGTTTAGTTTGATTAAATGTATGACAAAGAGTTAGTTTTACTTTGATCAAAATAATTTTAATAAATTCGACATGTTGTATATGTACATATTTGTTTGTTTTTCATACAAAAAATTGCCAAAAAAATCTAAATACTGTCAATTAAATATTCCTAAATAACTGCATAGAAACTTTTGCTGAAACAGATGGTATACAAATACAATACGTACAGTAATGAAGTCACACGAATAGTCGTAACATGTAAAAATACGCTCCGTGATTTTGCATAAATATCAAGTATGTTATTTTATCTATATATATTACTTTGCTTATGAACAACTCAAATGGCGAACAATAAACGTTAACTCAAATTAGCAAATAAACTGTGGACATTTGTGAAATAGAGTGAGTGAATTATTTTCGAATATTCATCATAGGAACTGGATATCCAGAATTGCATAAAATGTTTAAGTGTACTTTAGACCAGTGTTTCTCAAACTTTCTGAAACGGTGGAACGGCCACGAATCTTTTGATCACCCCATGGACCGGTGATGAAAACCAAATATATCGTTCACGTTTTTGATAAGAAATGCATAATTATTCTATTATATGATTTTTTAAAAAATATATACGTACATACATCATTATGAAAGGATTGCTTTAATAAATGTAGAATTTACGTCAATATAACAATCATTAGATTGTCGTCAGCGTGAAAAGAGAGTTTATTTTTTATTTGTCAATTTATCAAGTCTTGGCTCGATGGAAGACAGTGCAACACGCAATGGGGCTCGAATGTCCAAATGATTTCTGTGCTTAGTCTTTATGACACTCATTGTTGAGAAAGCAGTCTCACACAGATATGTTGATGGAAATTGGAGAAATATTTTGATAGCGATTCCAGCCAGTTCAGGATACTCCGCTCTAGCTTTGATCCAAAAGCACGCCAAGGATTCTGCAGATTCGAAAAGGATTTTCATGCTACCGTCAGCAGCAAGCTCCAGCAACTAATCCTCCAATGCAACCAACAATCAGTGTTCCGATGTTAAAAAGGGTTTCTGATCCATCCATTACGTTTTCGAGGGTCTTTCTCTGACGGAAAGTACATCTCAAAGCGCTCCAGTAGAGCCGTCAAATGCTCACTGATCTTGGCTCTCAATACAGACATCTCAAGTCCCGAGTCTGTTTCAGTTATTGTTGCTGACAGTTTGTGAAATATATCAAAGCAATCTTTCGACACGCGAGATTTCCATACATCCAGCTTGCGTTTCATTCCATCAATCTTGTCTGCTATTGTGAAGCACGAAGCCATTTTTACCTGCATGGAGACGTTGAAGGTATTCAAGATGTCAAAAATATCCGCCATGTACGCCAGCTTTGCAACCCATTCAGAATTTCAGAATAGTTCTGACCAATGTGGTTTCTTGAACTGGAGGAAGTGGGCGAGCTCATGTCGTAGTTCAAATACTCGAGAGAGAACTTTGCCTCTGGACAACCAGCGTATATCAGCATGCAGTATGAGTTGTGTGTGCTCAGCACCCGCATCTTCACATAATGCTGCAAATAACCTTGAATTCAGTGCGTTGGCCTTCACATGATTTACAATTTTCACAACCTCACTCAGAAGTGAGTTTAATTCGGGTGACATTTTCTTAATGGCTACATTTTCTCCGTGAATTATACAGTGTGTTGATTTACAATCCGGGGCCACTGCTTTAATCTGCTATCACGCCGGAATGATGTCCTGTCATCGCCGCAGCTCCATCTGTACAGACGCCGACACAATTTTGGAAATTCAAATCGAATTTTCGAACTATGTGGTCGCTCAAACTCTTGAACAATTCTGTACTAGTTGTGCTAGTTGGTAACGAATCAGAAAAAAGTACTCCTCCTTCAAATCTCCTTTGTATTCGCAACGCACAAAAACCATAAGAATCGCCTTATTTGCAATATCAGTACTTTCATCGAGCTGTAACGAATAATACTTTGACGATTTAACTTGTGTTATGAGTTGATCTTCCATATCTTCTGCCAAATCGTGGATGCGACGTGCAATAGTGTCGTTTGACATTGGAACTTGGGGTACTTTCTGTGCCACTGCCTCGCCCAGCATTTCTTGATATACGTCTTTAATACAGCCTATCACGAGTGTCTCCCCAACAGTACACGGCTTCTTTGCCTTGGCAATACGAAGAGCAACCTTATATGAAGCGCGCAGCACACAAGCAGTTACGCGTGTCAAATTGAGCAGTTGTTTCTGGGATGATTTCAAATTATCATACTTCCTTTCAAAGAACTCTTGCGGTTATGAAACTAATTCGCCATGTTTGGCATTTTGATGACTCTTCAATTTCGAGGGTTTCATGGCGTCATTGCTCAAGATTCCACCACAAATCACACACTGGTTTTTCCACTCCATTTTCATCCATGGCACAAAATCCAAACTGAATGTATGAGCAGTCATATTTTCGAGTGTAGCTAATTCGATTCCTCCTTTTCGATGGTGGTCCAATTTCACCCGAATCCACC
>NW_013666470.1:119183-171327 GCF_000517525.1 Limulus polyphemus
GTATTCGCAACGCACAAAAACCATAGGAATCGCCTTATTTGCAATATCAGTACTTTCATCGAGCTGTAACGAATAATACTTTGACGATTTAACTTGTGCTATGAGCTGATCTTCCATATCTTCTGCCAAATCGTGGATGCGATGTGCAATAGTGTCGTTTGACATTGGAACTTGGGATACTTTCTGTGCCACTGCCTCGCCCAGCAGTTCTTGACATACGTCTTTAATACAGCCTATCACGAGTGTCTCCCCAACTGTAAACGGCTTCTTTGCCTTGGCAATACGAAGAGCAACCTTATATGAAGCGCGCAGCGCACAAGCAGTTACGTGTGTCAAATTGAGCAGTTGTTTCTGGGATGATTTCAAATTATCATTCTTCCTTTCAAAGAACTCTTGCGGTTTTGAAACCAATTCACCATGTTTGGCATTTTGATGCCTCTTCAATTTCGAGGGTTTTATGGCGTCATTGCTCAAGATTTCACCACAAATCACACACTGTGGTTTTTCCACTCCATTTTCATCCAATGGCACAAAATCCAAACTGAATGTATGAGCAGTCATATTTTCGAGTGTAGCTAATTCGATTCCTCCTTTTCGATGGTGGTCCAATTTCACCTGAATCCACCGAAATATCCTCACTATCATAATTTTCAGGATGTCTTCTCTTTATGAACTTATCCAAAGGACCGCGTTTTTCCATCTGAAACAAAGAATTAAGGTGTGCTAAGAATTGAATAAGAAGACAATAATTAACTTAAAACTCAGAGAAGCATCAGACTTAGAATTACAAAGAAAAATTTATTGTGAGTACATCATTTGGAATTAGATAATGCAATGAGATGATACAATGAAATTCGACAAATTCGAGGCCTTTACACTTTTCAGTGACCTATGACTAATGCTATTGTCTAAGTTCAGTCACATTTTTTGTCGGGGCTGACTAGATTCAGGTAAACCTAGAGACTTTGCGGACCAGCAATTTGTACTCCGGGGACCGGCTTTGAGAAACACTGCTCTAGACCACTACAACGTCCTTCGTATACCAGCTGGCATGATGAGCCATGGTATTGAGCGAAAGACTAATTCGGCACAGGATATAGCAAATATGCAGCGTGTTGACATACTATTGTATTATTCTTTACTTTCATTCATAACTCATTATAATTTTATTTGCTAAGCCGTCGTGAGCAAAAACATTCAAATAGCCTGTCGTATTTCATGTTTTATTTCACTCCTATATGGGATAGAAATGATTGCTTCGACTCTCTTCTCTACATTAGACAAACGTTTTTGCATCTTTTGTTTTTCTCACTCCTTTGGGTTAGACAAGCTTGTGTATTTGTCTCTGGCCCACTTCTATGAGTTAGACAAACATTCTGCAGGGGTTCACGAAGCAGACAGTAATGCTATGACCAGTCAATTTATGAACAATCGCAATAAGATACTAATGTCTGCAAGATTGATTGATATTTTTAATACCAATTTCCGGTAAGAGAAAAACACGTTAAAGACTTTAAATAAAGTAGAGGCATTAGAGTAAAACTCGTAACACATTAAGATTTGTGTTAACACACACTAACGAACATAAATATATCTATATATATATTCTACTAAATCTATTACAGCGACGAGTGAACCGAAATGGAAACCAGATTAAGCTAGAAATTGACGAAGTAAAACTTCAATCAATCTTGTAGATACTAATGTCGTGTTAACATATTTAGTAATAATATTGCAGCCTTCTCTGTGGACCCCTGCAATATTACAGTGTAGTTAAAGGCGTTAAAGATATATAAAAATACTATTAACAATAATTAATACTACTGCCTTCGGCACAGATTAATCTTTAGCAACAGATTCATTCGACAGAAATCGAAGTTTAATGATCAACACTAGGACGACAGCAGCAACAATGAACATTTGACACGTGTGTGTACAGTAACAAACATTTAATTCTTGAACGTTTCGGAATATACATACTCCATCTTCAGCATGTTATATTGAACAGGATAAAATATTAGCTACAAAATTTACAAAGTTCAAACATTTTATAAAGAGTAATTAAAATACAGAATAAAAGGATGAAGTAAATTAAAAGACAACCAAATAAACAAGAATGAACAGGATAATGTAACAATTGTAACAACAGTATACAGCTATTTAGAATAGACTTAATAGTAGCGAGGCTGTGTTATTAAGTAAAGTTGGGAGTTCGTTTATAATAGATATTCAAATCACCTTTCAAAATAGAAAATCTTTGTTTGTTTGTATTTAAGCACAAAGCTGCACAATGGGCGATTTGTGCTCTGCCCACCACGGGTATCGAAACCCGGTTTCTAGCGTTGTAAGTCCACATACATACTTACCGCTGTGCCACTGGGGGGCTACAAAATGTATTCATATTTAAAGACCTATTACCTACCTCTATGCGTTCTATGATTGTGTATAAATATACAAGTGGTGGCTGTAATTCCACTTACATTGGCAAAACTATATGTCAGTTACACACGTGATCCTGTGAACATACGGAAGTATCAAGCAGAACTGGTAAAAAACTATCAAATACACCAGACTCCACAATTCACATACATAAAGAAAACAACAACCACCTTATCTTGATTACGAATTTCAAAATCATCTTATCTGGATCGTCCAATATTGATGTTTTAATTAAATAAAGTTTGCCTATTATAAATGAACTCTCAACTTTAAATAATAACAATTACGTCTGTTCCGAATAACTAGTATAATATTGTTACAATTGTTACATTATCCTGTTCTTTCTTGTTTATTTGATTGTCTTTTAATTTACTTCATCTTTTTATTCTGCATTTTAATTACTCTTTAATAAATGTTTGAACTTTGTAAATTTTGCATTTAATATTTTACCCTGTTCAATATAGCTTACTGAAGGGGAAATACGTATAGTCCGAAACGTTCAAGAATTAAATGTTTGTTACTGTACGCACACGTGTCTAATCTTTATATTTGCTTTGGCTTAGCTCAGTGTTTTGACAAAGGTTTTTATTTCAAACTTAATAGAAATATGTCAAAGCAAATGTAGATGAAACATTTCCATCACTTTTTTCGCAATAAGAACTATCGTCCTAGGTGGGACAGCTGTAAATCTAAGGATTTACAACGCTATAATCAGGGGTTCGATTCCCCTCGTTGGACACAGTAGATAGCCCGATGTGGCTTTGTTATAAAAATACACATAAAAAACTATCAAATATGGATAAATTCTACACTTACTAATATCTTATTTAAGTTTTGAGCATTTAATTGATAATTATATTGTAACTACTTCTCTGAACTCTATCAGTATAGTAGGTTGTTTAGTTTAGAGACAAAAACATTATAAACACCACTCAATTTATAAGGAATTTTAACTTTGTGTATAATAACCGATGAGCTGAAAGAAATTTGTAATATCTTGCTGTGCAGCTCTCAAACACATTGTCGACAAGCTTTGATTCGAAGTCAGAAACTATCAGTATAATGAGATAGCGGTAATTGTACGGACTAACAACACTAAAATCTGGGGGTTCGATTCCACACGATGGACAAACAGATAGCCCAATATGGATTTTCTCTAAAACAAGCAAATAATAACATTGAGACGATGATCCTAGTTTTTTTTTTGTCATTCAACGGAGTTGAAGCAAGATAAAAACAGAATCATCCATCACTTTGACATATAAATGTTTAAGCCTCACCGTGACAGACGTAATAACAACTGGCCAGTTTGGTCAGTGATCAATGTAAGGATAATAAGCAAAACACTTGGTGATTAGTTAACATATATGCTGAAGACCAATAAGGAATGTTTAACATTTTTGGTAACTGAAAATCAATACAATGAGAAACGTTATGACGAATTATTAATGAAAGAAATTTGATAAGTAACAGCAAAGAAAATCCCCAGAATAAAACTAAAGTATAGAACAATTTGGCTTACACAATTAACATATAAAATTGTCTTACCGAAACATTTTACCGTTGTCTAAAATTTCATTAGTTGGTTTAATTTACTGAGAAACAAAATAGTTACACAACTCTTATTGTATAAAACAAAAACCTCAAATGTTGAGAAATTTGCTTTACACTCTAGTCCTTCCAAAGTTTTTGTTTATTTATTCGCTTTTAAGCACAAAGCTACACAATGGACTAACAGTGCTGTGGTCACCGCGGGTGTCGAAATCTGATTTTTCGAAGTTATAATCCCTCAGACTTTCCGGTAAGCCACCGTGCTGGGGAGTGTTTCCGATGTAGCAAAAAAACTGACTTCTCGAGGCTACTGCTGTTGTAGAGTGCATGACATTCATGTCCACCAGATGGAGGCACATTTAAACTTAGCGGAAGCACAGGATTTACAGAAGAAAGTACACCATGGAACCTCTACCTACCCTACTAAGGAAGAGACAGAGATCAACATGAGAGATAGGGTATAATCAAATTTAGTGAATAAGCGAATAGGGGAGTTTAGTTCCGCTTTAACTTAAATATTTAACTACTGTAGGTAGAAATAGTCAATGTAAACTAGGCAAAATAAGATACAGTAATCAAGATAAAATTCGATCTACTGCTACCGCTTCAAAAACTGACGAAAATTAATATCATGTTTTGCACATGATGACAGACTTTGAATTTTTGAACATTGTACCTGATTAAATCAGCTTTGGAAATGCAGAAAGCAACAGTATTAATGTAGTAATTCGATTGTCTTTTCTCATCTAGTAGATTTTATTCAATGTATAAAATGCCTTCTTGCTTAATAGAAAATAAATTATCTGAATATGTCAGGGAAACGAATATAGAGCATTGTCCTTTTATTACTCAACTGTAAGTTTTATAGACACGGTTAGTGGTCAGTTGAATGTTTTTTTTGGAGGGGTGACGTCTTTTTAAAGAGTATCAGGCATGGTCAGCAATTAGAAGGTTAATTCAAGGGTTAAAGGTTTGCGGCCCGTTACCGCATAAGTTCGCAACACAATTTGAAGTCATTGGTGCACTTTAAGGTTGATAGTAAAAATCACACTATTCGGTAAAACATAAATAACTCAAGAGTTGGTGATGGGTGGTGTTGACCAGCTGTCTTCCCTTTAGTTTATCCGTCAAAAAACAGGAACGGCTATGCAGAGATAACTCTCTATGTAGTTTTGCGCGAAAGGCTGAAAGAAATAAAAAAAGTAAGCTTTGTTTCATTTTTGTTTTAAATGTTTAAAGGATATCTATTATCAGATTAACAAATTATTTGTGCCGGGCGTGGCCTACTTGTTAGCGTGTCAGTCTGCGGTTCTGTAGCTCGCACATCGTTACCACAAAAAACAAATCGCGCTTTCCAGTGTGGTGTCGTGTGTGTGCTATAAAAGTGACAGTCAAATCCTACTATTCGATTAAAGTAGATCAAGAGTTGACAGTGGTACTGTTAAGTAGCGGCATTCAGTTTATTCTATCAGCTCAGAATTAGGGAAGACGACGCATAGATAGCCCTTTATGTAGCTTTTAGTGAAAATTGTGAAACGAAAAAATATTTTAAAGCTTAGTTGTCAAATGATTAAAATATATATATTATTTGTCTAACAACCAATTCTATAATAGCTCTAGCTATAATTTTGACAAACTTCCACATCATAATTTAAAACTATCCAATTAAGCACTTAAATTTAGTTCAATTTTATTGCAAACGATATACATGAAATATATATATATATATGTTCGGATCTGAGCAAAAAATATAAAATACATTTACTTTGCACATCACGCTTTTTGATGAATTTCAGATAACATGAATCGTTAACATTTTGAAAAGATCCACGAAGACAATAATATGTTCTGATTTATAAAGTATTACATTCTAGTGCTTCAGGGACACCCGTATTTACCCATCTGAAGAGTACGTATCAACCAAAGACAATATCTGTGTAATTACTTTGAGGAAATCCTGGATTATACTCATGTTATGCGCAGCCAGATAAAAACGAAAATAAAGCTATATTTGTTGGAAACGTCGATCTTTTGCTCAAGTCCTATGCCAATATTAGTGGTCGTTTATTTGTTATTATGTTAGAGATAATATTAAAAAAAATTATCTTATTGCAGTTTTAAAAGCAGTTGTTTCGTGGAAAAAGGAAGTGGAAAGATACAGTGTATAATAGTAACTAATGAACTCAATTAGTTACATGCCATCATCGATGTGGATTACAGTCTAAAACTCCGTGAATGTACACACAATTTACCGTTATTTTTCAATATAAAAAATCGTATATCAAAGCATGGTTAAAAACATTAAAATAAAGGAAAAAACGATACAAAAATAAATATAAAGTTTAATGTTACTGAACTTATCGGTAAGTTTTTAATGTATAGAACATTTTTTCAAAACATTACCCTATCCATTGAATTCAATGTGAAACCGTTTGAAAAATAATTTGGCAGCAAAATAAAAGGCGGCATTCCGTTGAATTAACGGTAAAGAACGATACTTCAATCTTTATTTTCATAAGTTACATTTTTCATACTAAGGGTTAACACTCTGACTCTGCAGCTGACCTGGTGGAAATTTATTTACATATCGAATATATAAAACTGAGGAAGGTCATGAAAAGGTTGGACCCCCCATCCCCCATCTAATTTCGGAAACAAAAACTACGAAATCAGCACAACCTGACCTAATGATATAGGATAATATGAGGGGGTTGGACCCTCCATCTAATTTCATATTGATAGCATTCTTGAAAACTTTATGTCTTTCTTTTCGGTATTTGCACTTTTATGTATTTTTATTGCACTTTTAATGTTTTTGATGTTAAGAAGAAAAAAAATGAAGCACAATTTCCTATCCTTTGTACAAATGAGTTTTAATTTCACATGTCCAACAGACGCGTACTCCAGCTAGTATATATATATATATATATATAAAGTTATTTTAATGCTCGCTTATTACTTTTAACAAAGCCACATTGAGCTATTTGCTGTGTACATTGACTTACCACTGTCCCACCGGAAGACAATTATTTTATATGGATAAACCATTTAATTAAAGTTGTTGAATTAGTAAAAAAAAAAACAACCTTGAAATATATAATAAAACTATTGTTGTATATGAATTAATCATTACTTTAAAATATTTCTTTGTAGACTGACTGTGAAAAAGTCTAGAATTACAGGAATAGAAATATAAGTCATATGGAATAATCGTTAATTTACGGACATTTCCTTGTAGAATAACGGAAAAAACATTTAAACTGTGAATTGAACAAAGGACGCTGTGAATTAATTTAAGGTTTTGAACTTATTTTTACCGTATATGAACCGTAAAATTTTACAGCGTAGTATTACAAGAAGATGAAAGAGATACATAGATAGAGAGAAAGACTGTCAGATATTTTAAACACAGAAACGTTCACATTCACACTCACGTACAAAATTATAAAAGTGAAACTAAAACGATTCTCTAATTTTGTTTTATTTTAAAATGTTTTAAAGAAAATGCTATAAAACTGTGGATATATGTTCAATGCATTAAACGTAATTTAGTCAGAGCATAGCCTGGTATTAGGTGCTTGTACTGTGAGTCCGAGGGTTGACAGTTCGCTAAAGTTGGAGCTACGATTTGGCTCTTCTTGATATTTTTTATTAGAAATTGAAAGAACAGATCTGAAGGTTGTAATAAAATTTATAGATAAATATATGAAATAGAAATATTAATGTTATTAGACGTTATGCTAAATTAGGAATACTTCTTTTTTATAACTATGTTTTATAACTTGAATACTTAGGGTTTACCCACATGTTTTCATATTATTAAGTTCTGTATTATTTAACTTGACAAATACAACAAGCTTTAGCACAAGTTATTTGACATAACTGACTTTATTTGATAGATACACTTTTGCTATTCTTTTTATTACTTGAACTCACTAGTCTTGCTGTACTTTGTAAATGATCTACATTTATGAGTAAAAGATTTGCTTGTTTTAAGAAATATTGTGTCAGTTTTATCTTATCAAATTTATTTTGCAAAACATGTTCAAGGAAGGATTTATACCAATAACTTTCTTTGCTCTTTGTTGTAAAGGAATAAGTTATTTAAAAAATCTACTCATAGTTGCTATGGATTTGCGATGTAGTTCATCAATTATAGCACTAATTGTTTTTAGAACTTTGTAATTTCTGATATGAAAATGTTAAGACTGAAATGGAAAAAAAAAGCCTTATGCGTCCCATACAAGTAATATTAATGAGGAATATAAAAATAAAAATAGCAATTAAAATTATGTCAAATAGAAAGCTCTTTTATGCTTACAATGGGAATACGCGGACTGGTTCTCTGACAGAACACTAGATTTTAGAGCTGGGTTCGAATTCATGCTATACCATAAAACATTCACCCCACACTTTAAGCTCTGGGTACATAATAAGCTTTATGGTCAATTCCTTAGTATGGATGATGGGCGGTAGAGTACTGCAAACTGGCTGCCTTCCCTCTGGTCAGTAGTTCAAAATCCGGTACGACGGCAGATAGTCTTAGTAACTTTGCCATAAACACAAATATAGTCTGCATTATTCCACGCTGTATTTGTGAATTTGTTTGTCCACGAACTCCTTACACAGTTTTAGAGTTAGAGAATCAAAGTTCGCAGGTGGACTTGAGGATTCAGAGGGTGTGACCCTATCTATATGTCGCAGCTCACCTACCAAGAGATTTTTAATGGGGGCTAAAACGCGTCCGGAAGGTCACGCGGACATGATAGTCTAGCAGTAGGTTTTTAGGGCTGCTAAACTCGAATCTGGCATCGGAGTTTTGTGTTCTTTTCCCATTTTGTGATCCTTGTAGCGTCATATTTGAAACTGTGTTCATACCTGCAATTATAAGCGAGCAGGATCAAACATGTTATACGTATTTAGGTACCACGAGCAGGTATTTTAATTAAGGGCGTTTGTTTTCAGGAATGTACCTCCTTTGGGGTATCTATAGAAATAATTAGCAATAATGGAGGATCCGAAGTTGGTACACTAGGGCTTCTGTTAATCATGAGAGGACCTTTGAACCCACAGTAGAGCGCGGGTATTTTATGCAAGTATACATAACAAAATTTACACAAAATGTGAAATACACTTAACAAACACATAAGCGGATTAACTGTAAAAAACTTACAACTGTTAATGTATAAATCATATTAAAAATAACTATTTTATAAATATGAGTACAAAATCTGTGTCGGTTATAATATCAAGTATGCTTTCAAAAATAGTTTCAGTAATAAAAACCATTCTTTACTGAAATAATTTGTAGTCAAGCGTTAAAGTAAATCGAATGCCTAAAAGAAGCCGAATATACATATTTTTTGTGACATTTATATATTTATTCGTTGATATATTATTGAGTTCACTTAAGATATAGCAAAACACACACACACACGCACGCACACAAAACTACTACGTGCTCAGCGCGCTATATAATAAATAATATAAAGGCCTAAACTGATTAATTTTTCCAGACACGTTGAACATGAATCACCTAATGTATAAGATGATTACGAAAAGCAGTTTAAGCAACAAATATACAACTGAAATAATCTCTCTAGGGATCCTAATGTAAACAACAGACGTTTTGAGTAATCAGAAAAATAAATACGGTACGGAATAAATTTAATCTGAGTGACTTCTGAACAAATAGAGAGGATCAATAAAAGCTACTGTAGAAAAAATATATAAAGAATTTGTTAGACTATTTCATTATTTGTTGATAATTATTTGTCGCACGAAAGATATGAGGATCGTTGAACTTGAAATGTGGAATCATAAGTTTCTCGACTTCAGAAACAGACCTGAAGTTGAGTCATGTTTTGATATGATCAGTGACGACACCAAACAATATAGTTGAAATGAAGAATTCTCCCAAATAAATAATTTTTGTGTATTAATGACAAATGAAATTATATAAGGTGTTTTTGTTGGTTTGTTACTTTAGAGATAGTGTTACCTCTGAGCAACATCCTTATTATTACTGTTAATGTACTATTCCTTTCTACGAAAATACATTTTCATTATGAAGCACAACTGAAATGGTTTAATACTAAGAAATATTAGTTCCACATGGCTTTATTGGGCCTTGGAATTTACCTTATATCTTGTCTCATGTTTTGGCACTGTTAATAGTGATCATGTAGAGAGTAGAGTTAAAAAGTGCATGTGTATTCTGTTTTTGGAATCGGTAATATGACTTTTGGCGAAGAAACTGGAAAAAAGGGCATTATTTGTTTTCTTCTATTATGAAAAGCTAGATAATGCGTTTGACGAGTCTTGACGTATAACCGAAAAACTGAGGCCATATGATTTGAAATCACTATAATATATCGGAAGATACTTGCTATTTCAATCAATTATTAATTTGTGGTTGATACGAGCTTGTTCGTCCACGAGATATTTATTTTCTCTTTCAGCATCAATACGAGCTTGTTCTTTCCCGGCTTCGATATGAGCTTGTTCAAGCTCAAGTTGTTTGAGTTTTAGCTCGATCTCTAATTTATCATTATCACTCAACCCCGATTAGCTAGTAGGGACACTAGAGTATTCTTCTAATACTTTCTCAGGCAACAAATCATCATCGACTAGTATTTCGATAATACGCTTTTTAGCTAATTTTTTCACATTGATCTTTTAACTTCTAATTCTAAAACTTTGGCAATTTTGAGCAATTCATTTTTGTTATATCTTTCTAGTTGTTCAAGACATGAATTACTAATCAGACATGATCAAATATTGTTGGCACTGATTGATATAAATTAAATTATGATATGAGTTATAACTTAGATTGAATTTTGTCTCTAATTCAGATCTCGGACACGAGCCCCAATTTATTATGTTATGTATTACAATTTCGAATGGTCTGAAGCCAAGCTCAATGATAGTTTAAATTTAGTAGTTAAATAAATGCCGATATTGATCCAATTTATGATATTTGCCAACAAGATTGATACATACAGTTTTCTTTTTTAATACAAATATGTTTTAATGTACAAATAACAATATAGTTTACAATAGCAGTTAATACAAATAGTCATTACAAACAATGATTTATATACAAAATTTTCACAAACTTACAAATAATATAAGTCTTCTTCCTAGTCTGGAACTTCTTTGATATCTTATCGACGATTGACGATGAGCGAGTTAATTTCGAATTAACGTAGGTATAATTCCCTTAAGAGGGAGCAAGCTAGTTCTGTAGTTCTCGCTGATCAAACGCTGATTACAGGTCGATTTTCCACCGATGACTTAAGCAATGTTTTCGTAAAAGTACTAATGTCCGATGTGAATTCACTGAAGTCAATGGTTTATAATGTTCGAAATTTATAAACGTTTTTGGTCAGATATCTTAAGTTTCTTGATTAATAGGCTTTATAACAATCACAGTTATAGCTTTCAAAGTTTATAGCACACCAATTACAGCAACCCAATTACAGATACTGTTTTTTGGCGCATCGCGTTCGTTATACTTATAGGCGTGTGGAGAGTTTCTTGAAAATTCAAATTAGGTAACAATACAAAGCTACATAAGCGTTTACGTACACACATATATTGTTGATTGTTACACTCGAGAAAATTTAGAGAATAGACGGGAGTTTCGCCTTACCTATTTAACAGTATACGTTATGTACATTTCTAAATATAAATTAAATTTAAACAAAAATCGCTATTAAAAAGAAAAAGAAATATATATATATATATATATAATAAATACGTCACAGTAATGTCTTATGACATGTATAATTTTAATCTTTCTTCTCGGTTTTGTAATAGTTATGTACACACCATAACAATAATGCTGTTGGACACCGCTTATGTAAATAGTTTTCGAACCAAATGACAAAAAGAAAGAAATCACGCAATACGATAACTAAATTATGGAAATCACATAAAACTATAGAAAAGATACGGAATATTATAGAAAACACGTAGATCGATACTTAAATGCAGAAAACACACTAAAAGAAAGTTAGGTGTTAATAACAAGCTATAGACACAAGGAGAAAACGTATTCAGCCATCTACAAAAAGAAAAAAAAATAGTAATTCTGAAAAAAACACACACATAAAATCTTTAGTTATATAGATAAAACATACCAAATCATATAGAAAACACGAAACTCCTTACCGAATTCCAAAGAATTTAGGTTAATGTATTTAGGAAATAGAAATAACATTACAGGTAATTATTTTTATGCGTATAGAATAATATTGTAAGTGGGTCAGTGGTAAGTTTACGGACTTGTACGCTAAACCCGAGGTTCGATCCCTTAGGATGGACAGGGCTTAGACAGTCTATTGTGTAGCAAATATACTCAAAGGCTTGCTTTGAAAAAGACGTAGTATAAACCTTGACAAACACAGGTCTTACTTTTTGTATCAATAGAACTTTTAAAATATATTAAAACTTTTTTTGCCGACAAGTAATAAAAAACTTACGAGAGTTACCAAGTCGTATATTTAGAGTGTGTCATAATCAGATATTAAAATTAATGCATTTCGCTGCAAGTAGTAATACCTCATCCGTCTTCCTATTTGTGTTAAACTTTTTATCTTGTACTTTCTTTTAAAAAACGGCGTAAAATCCCAAAAGGTTTTGAATCATCAGCTTTATTCTTAACAAGTATTGGAAAAGCTGTTAGCTGATTTGAATCGTGAGAAGTATGAATGAATTGTGAACATGCATGCTAATTACCTCATTAAAATTTAGCAATCATCTGAACAGCTTTACAGGCATATCACTTATTTCTTTTAACCTTTATCGCTTGTACAAAAAGGTTATTCGATTTGATGACAAAAGATGTTGGCAAATAAATTACCTTATTATTTCGTACTCCAGTCGTCTTTCATACACGACAAACCTATAAATCACAATAGATGATAAATGTAATTGTAAGACATCCATTCAACTTTTCACGAGCCCTCGTACTTCAGTGTCTTACTTTATTATCGAGTTCGCATTAAATCGTGTGCAATGTGCACCAAGAAAACCCAAGGAGGTATCAGTCGCATAAATGTAGTTATTGCATTTATCTCCTTTGTTATCGGAGAGGAAATGTACAAGAATTAAACTAGATTTTTACGAAAACATATATCGAAGTTGGCACATTTTATCAGATTAAACTCTCATCTGAATGCTTCATCAGTAAACTTAAATTTGATACATTAAAGCCTGAACGTATAGCAGAGAGAAGACATGATAAAAATAGTAGTTTTATTCAATTAATCAATAAAAAAATACCAAAATTCTAAATTCCTAACATATAATAATGAAGAATCAGAGATAATTCATTTTCATGATCTTTAATTCCATGAATGATCATTAATGGACACTCCAGCTCTTGCAGAGGTTAGGAAAATAAATTTATTCAACGAAAATAACAAACAACACGCTATGCAAATAGCAATAATTCAGGTGTATTTCATGAAAACTTAACCTTATTTTAGTCAGGTTAAAACGGTACGTTTACTTAACACTGCTTTTCCAATTCATATTTTTATAAACATAGTTTTTTCCTTTAAACACTAAAAATTTATGAAGTCGTAAAATTAACCCATATCTATAATTAATAAAACACTTCTATTATTTCAAGATTTGTAACACAAATGATAAGAAGTGTTTTACAGAATAAATAAATGGCAAATTAAATGAATGATATTACATACCCCAGTGGCACAGCGGTATGTCTGCGGACTCCTAGAAACAGGATTTCGATACCCGTGGTGAACAGAGCACAGCGAGCCTTTTATGTAACTTTGTACTTAAGAACAACGATATTACACTCTAAAATTTAATTTAACGACAAAAAGTTCATGAACCTGAGTTTATTTAGGTGTTTGTTTTTATAGCACAGCCACATCGGGCTATCTGCTGTGTCCACCGAGGGGAATCGAACCCCTGATTTTAGTGTTGTAAATCCGTAAACTTACAACTGTCCCACAGGGGAATGAGTTTATTTAGATGGATATATGCCTGGATTGAGTTTAATAGTTTGTGAAACACTTATATAATCCTTTTTTGTAAAGTATTAGAAATTTCAACTAAAATAATACCAATGTCAATTAAGCTACTTCGTGTCAGTGTTTCATGAAAGTTGAGATTTATTCATCGGTACTTCTTTTACTATCCAGCATTTGTTTTATTACATTCAGCCAACATATGGTTCATTAGCTTTTTTCTTAATCTTGACTTTTCAGTTCCATTAGGACAAATAAAGAGTTTGTTTCACAGCTACCATGTTTTTGTTGAGTTCAGGAATGAAACTGATGCTTCTTTTGGAAAGCTTTTAGTGATCTCAGAATGGTTGGTCTTATGTTCACGGATGTTCTATTAATAAATAGAACGTCTTAAAATTTTTTTCGAACATTTCCACAAGCACTATAGATGGCTAGTTCAATATACTTATCACTAGTAATGTACATTGTCGGTTCTTCATAATAAAGCTCTCACATCAACTTCCATTTTCACTTACCCTATTATGTTGTATCACAAGAGAAGTTGAGTTTATATCAAATGTTTTGTTGCTATTTGTTCCGAACGAAAAATTTTAGTGGAAAACTAAAAAGTTATTTTAATGACATTTTTCATAATAACCTAAACGGAAAAACGAAATATGTATGCATAATTTTATTCGTATTTACAAAAACGACGCAGACAAACATTAGAAAGATAATGCAACCTGCTTTAGTACTGGCTTTTCTATAATCTATACACACACCCACCATCCTATACATTTTTATTTAAAATGATTACACACACATACACAAACAGAGCGTAAAGACAGTATCTCTTCATTTTAGATGTTTATGATGAAGGTTGGATGATGTTTTTAGAATTTTGATGAAAATGCCGAATTTTAAATTCAATAATATAATACTTTTTCTAGATTAAATTTCCCAAATGTTATTTTTTTTCATATACTCAGCCGATTTGTTACATAAAAAACATAAAATAAAGTTCGCAACATTGCCGTTTACAATATTTTAAGGCAAAAACACATTTGCACATCGTATTTACAAGATCTGAATTCTGGGTCTGTGGGATTGCAATTCATTCCTGGCGAAGAACTTGGATGAGGGTGTTCCTAGAACTTGATTAGTTGTAATGGTTTCGCAATGATCAAGAATAGACTACATTTGCTTGATAGGGTTCATTACTGTGGATTGACATGTACATAGGAGAATGATAATGCTCTGATCTTCGAACCACTGTTTATTGGCTCGGGCTGAATGAATAGGACCGACATCTTGTCTGGTTAGCTGGTCATTGGCGAAGGCAGGTAGAAGGTCTTGATCGGAAATTATGATGTATCAAGCAGTTGTTAAATCCTTTCACATATCACCAGTTGTGAGCGTCCAGCTGTTCACATGACATCCATACCATAATAGAAATACTGCTGAATATAGCCGTAACTTACAGACGGCTTAACGTAAGCTCCTGTGAAGACAATCATTATTTCAAGCGTATCCACTGTCCGAAAGTTGTGCAAATCTGAACTCATTTGAAGAAAAATATAGTGTTCCACAAAGCAGGAGAGTGTGGTTGCATCTACGATGCCCACTATTGTCGACGTACGTTATTGTCTGTAGTGACTTACGACTAACTACTCTGCCATTGTAGACCATGCTGTGAGGATAACTACTGAAGCTATTAGGGCACACTTGCATTTGTCCTGCAACACAAGACGAATAATGTATTCTGTTGGTTTTGGTGCTTGGGCTGCACAAAAACTATTGTTTTCTGACATGACTAAAACTGTACTGTAATCTTATTCGCCATAGAAGGTGGTTTTGCAAGTGATCTGGCGTTTTCTCGCCGAATTTGGTCGATCTTTCGTCGTCTGACTATGAAACCTCATGAAAATACTGGTAATTCTCTGAATTATTTCAATCATGCCATGGCTCTTTGTATTCTGTGTGGTTATTTGAATATGAAGCCACGGAGGGCAAGAAACATCCAAACTGTTCTTTGATTTTGTTGACAATCATATTTACTTTACAATTTTGCATTTCCTCTCTGAGGAAAAATGGTTATCTAATTAAATTAATGTAATTGTATGAAACTAGTTTGAAAAGCATAAAGGTTATTTCTATCATCCTTGTCTAGTAAATATCAAATTCAAACCGAATATTACACAAGGGCCTCAACAAAGAGGGCAGTCTATATAGTATCATCATAGAACATAATCGTAACTAACTTAGATATAATATTATTTCAAAATATTACACCTCTAATGGCTCAGCGGTAGGTATGAAGGTATATAACGCTAAAAACCGGGTTTAGGCACCCGTGATGGGCACAGCACAGATAGCCTATCGTGTAGCTTTGTGCTTTACAACAAACAAGCAAACAAAATATTATACAAAGTATTTTAAAATAAGAATTTTGATACAGAATTCTGTATTAGATCACTCTTACTATACATGACTCAGTTAAAATAAACCACAATGTAGAAAAACTCTAATAAGTTGATAAAACTGATAGTAATATATCAGATTAATTATGTTCTCTTCTTTTAGCTAAGTCTTATGCTCTGTCTTTTTAACCATATATATATTTTCACAACCCTTATTTATCGTTATTATTGAAATTATAGGGCAATAGTTTATTAGAAAGTGTTTTAAAAGTAAATTCAATAATGTAATGGGCCTGGCATAGATTGGTGGTCTGCGAATTGCAATTTCAAATCCCCTCACCGAACATGCTTGTTCTTTCAACCATGGGGCTTTATAAAGTAACGGTTAATCCCACTACTCGTGGTAAAAGCGTAGACTAAGAGTTGGTAGTGAATGGTGTTGATTAGTTGTCTTCCCTTTAGTCTGTCACCTCCAAATTAGGGACGAGATAACCCTCGAGTAGCTTTGCGCGAAATTCAATCAACAAACAAATAATTGTATATTAAAATATTTTTATAACATTTGAATCATAAATGCTAATTTTTTTTTCACTTATCTTTCGATAATTAACACTAAACAATACTTTATGGGAATACAAATGCATTATATGTATTTTTAACTTGTATGAAGTCAGAGGAAAAGTGAAATACGAACAGCAGCTCTTTTTCTTGTTTTTGCTTGTGATTTGCATTTTTATCTTGGATTGTCTAGAATTTAATTGTTTTTTATGGGCAATTGATACATTTGGTGGAATACGATGTATAATAATGGGTAGTAGAGCCACGGCAACAATTGTAAAGATCTTTAACGAATGTTCGGAATTACACATATTCCAACTTCAGCAAATCTATGAAAATAACGAATTCAATAATCTTTAGTATAATTACTGATATAAAATACAATGAATAGTGTTCGGAAGTTATAAACATTCAATTTTAAAAAAAGGAGACAGATATATTTGAATAAAGCAAGGGGAGAACGAGTTTGAATTTCTATGGAGGCTTGGATTTTCGTTCATGATATGCAGGCTTTCTTTTATCAACAGTTCGTGACACTTTACCTTCACTCTTATATTCAAAGATCCCGTATAAATATACATGTGCTAGTTGTAAAGCCACCTACATAGGCAAGACATTTCGCCATTTAAAAATACGCGCCTTGGAACACATGGGAGTTTCTAACAGAACTGGACATAAGCTTCAAACTCCACCTAACACTTCTATATATTCTCACAACGAAACGTCTTCTTACCCTATTTCGGTAGAAGAATTTTCAGTTCTAACTCCTAGATAAAATGATCACGAACTGTTGATAAAGAAAGTTTGCATATTATGAACGAAAATCCAAACGTCTATAGAAATTCAAACTCGTCCCCCTTAGTTTACTCAAAAAAACTTCTCTCCTTTTTTAAAATTGAATGTTTATAACTTTCTAACACTATTCATTGTATTTTTATATTAGTAATTATGCTAAATATCGTTGAATTCGTTATTTTCATAGATTTGCTGAATATGTAATATGTGTAATTCCGAAACGTTCATTAAATATGTTTAAAATTTTTATGGGCAGTGTTATTCAAGCTTAACTATATAACTAAAGTACAAACCAAGTGAAGGACCTTTCTCAGCAGACATCAATCACTACATAAATTCTCTACAGCGATCAAATATTATTATAATAGGAGCATGATGAGCAAGTTCCTCAGTACCATTTTGAAAGGTTAACCCTGAAGATATAATCGTTTAAAACTTGTGCACAAAATGCTAATTCATATAAAATTCATTGGAACTGTGCTAGTACTGTTTACTGACTTATAGCTTTTATAGGATACAACTATTAATCTATACAACAGTCATATGGAGAATAGCCAACACTATGTTTGGTGATTTGGTAAAAAAAGATCAATAACGTCATTACGTAGGTAATACATACGCATGCAAAAGAACCAAGCAACATAAGATCGTTAAGCCAAAAAAACCAATATCTTTAGCATGTAAATAAGATATGAAAATACAGAAGAGTCAAAGAGTGCGAGAGAAGTAAATGGAAATTTCAAGAACTTTAGCTTGTAACTAAGGAACACGCAAGCAGAGGAACCAGAGTAAGGACGTTAATTGAACAAGATTAATATTCCTAGCATGTAAATAAGGTATAAAGATACGGAAGACCAAATATTATGAGATCATTATGTGAAAATAATAGCAGTATCTCCAATGTGTAACTAAAGTTCTCTCACACACAGAAATCAATACAGTTTGATAGTTAAATGCATATACAAAAAAGATTGAAATATTAATACAACACAATGATTCAAATAAACCAGCAAAATCCTTGACCGTTGAATAAAATATAATAAAAGTGCAGTTTATAAAAAATTCATTTAAGGAAAGAAACCAATGTATAGGCATTTAAATGAGTCAAAGTACAAACTTTTTCAACTTATAAATACAATACACCCACGAAAAAGGAAGACTGAAGAAAATGCTTCTTAGTTAAGTAAAAGACTAATGAGCTCCAGCATGTAAATGTTGTACTCAGATAAAGAAAACAAGCAAACAAACAATAACATCAAAAACAATATAATATGAACAAGTTAAAGGACTAACAGCTTCAGCGTGATATATAGTGGCTAAAGGGCCAACAGCTTTAGCATATAAATGCCAACATAACAACCGATGAGTCTGAGCTCGTAGAAAAGGCTTTCAGAATTTGCATTTTTTGTAAATATTCATGAGCTAAATGTTTCTCAACTAACTCAACTTCTTTTGCTTTCAAACTTAAGAGTAACAAAAATATTACTGAAAAGGAAACACAAAAAAGAAAAAAAGAGAGAAGAAAGTAATTTATTATATCCAACAAGGCGTTTCTTTCCAGATAAAAACCTCTGGTCAATTGTTCTCTTCGAAGTCTTATGAGCAGGCTGTGTTATAATACGGAGCCAATCTATACAGAAGAAAAGAGAAATGGAAACACCAAGATCACCATAGCCTTCTTTGTGCACAGATGTTAAGTAGGGCATAGGTAACATTGTCCTTCGTTGATATGATTTTTTATAATTTTCGCAATGTTTTGAGGGAAAGAGAAAATCTACGTCAAATTTCACATCTAAGCGAATGAGAGAGCATAATAGAACTGCAATTATGTAATTTTAAGTTTTAGTTACTATCTAAAACAATTAAATAAAGCTAGGGTAAAACTACGGAATGGGAATGATAGAATGTATCTTAGTAAGAAAGGCATCTGCAAAGCTAGGAGGAAACATAGTGGAATAATTGAACTTCAACTCGCTAGCTTCGAATATAAAATCCACTTATAATCACAAATTAAAAGCACATTTGGCTGCTAAAGACACAACGATCCACATCTAAAACTACCATTTATTATCGGAAACCATTTGTTGTAAGGATTCAATGAAAAATATGGGGAAAATACTAACTATGTTGGTTAATTCTCTTATTGATTTATAACAAATTAATTTTTTAATTATCTTAACAACTCTTAGCAATAAAATATAATACATATATTAGCTTCTACACTTATAGTAGCTTTGTCATCTTTAAACGTAAGAACTACAAATAGGTTATTAGTATCCCTGTGGGTACGAACTATTGTTCTGATGTTACTAATATGCGTTATGTGTCATATGTATATTTTTTATAAAGTTTATTTATGAAAATCGTTAACTCAGATTTATTTTGCTAAAGATAAATGGGCGATCTAATTAACCAGAATGAGCAGAATATTGATAACTTTATATATCAACTTTGTATTCTGTTGAGAACTACTATAATATCTGACGGTCAAATTCATTATATGGACCTAGACATGAAGCTAATGATATAAATACAAATTCATTATATGGACCTAGACATGAAGCTAATGATACAAATACTTTTATAAAAACATTTTTTTTCCAAAGCCACGGATTTCATTTTTGCATTATACAAATTTCTTCTCCTTTATATTAATACCTTAATTTCACATTTACCTCTTATCTAGCCTTTGCACAACTTGCAACAAACTAGAATAAGACGTTTTTGTTTTATAAATATGTGTTATTGTTGTTTTATAAGCGCATAGCTACACAATGGGTTATCTGCGCTTTGTTTATCAAGGTGATTCGAGTTTCAAATTTTAGCGTTGGAAGTCCGTAAACTTACCGCTGATCCCCGGAGACAGGACATAAATAATGAGGGATTGCTTGCGTGTTTGTTGTTAAACACAAAGCGACACAGTAGGCTATCTGTGCTATATCTACCGTGAGTATCGAAACTCAATTTTTAGTGTCATAAGCCCTCAGACTTACCGCTGAGCTATTGAGGGCGATTTTACATATTCAACTGTCAAAATGGGAAAATATCACTTAGTTAATTTCAAAACAGTAAACATTTTGAATATAAATATAGAACTTTCAAAATTTTCATGGGGAATGACATAACGTATAGCTATTTTGCGATACTGCCTTAATTTATCAATTTATTTTGTGAATACATAATACAGTTTTGTTCTGAAGCATTAAAAGCAATACTATTGGTGTACTTTAATGTTGAAATTGTAATTATCACTAAACAAAATTGCATTTTATCTCAATGGCGATCTTAAAGTTATATAATCTTGAAAAGGAAATTTCATGTTCAAAGCTACAATGAAAAATAAATAAGAAAAGGATAAAAAATACTAATCAACTGAAATTATTTGGTTATCAAAAGTAAGCTGCATGGTTTATTACAAAAATAAAGAAAATATACTGAAACCGTTTAACCTATAAATACAAAAAGTTCCCTCTGTTTGAATTTTGTTAAATTGATGTATTCTAAGAATAAGTCAAAAATGTGTGCTTTCTTATAATTTTCAAGTATTTCGATAGCCTTATTTACTAGGCACTGAAGTTTATTTTTCTGTCAAGGGTGAATTCTCAGTAGGATTATTATTTGTATATGGTATGTTACTAAATATATTTGAAACCGCTTCTCTAATATGTTTTAAGCTGTTTTAATATAACGGAAAAACAAAAAAAAATTTCAATGGTTTTGTAAAAATAGTTGCTTCACACACTAATACTGATAATCTAACAACAAGGCCAAAAGCAAACTAGTATTGTACGTATAGGAAGTGCATATAAAATAGATTCAAGCTACATTATGGGACGATTATATTTAAATCTTATTTCAAAACTTTGAATGACAAATTTAGCATAACAGTGTGATTATGACCGAGAATATAGTTAATATAGTACGGATTTGTAGTAATTTAATAATTTTAAATGTTAGTCTTTGGATGTATTTGTTTGTTTGTTTTGAATTTCGCGCAAAGCTACATGAAGGCTATCTACGCTAGTCGTCAATAATATACCAGTGAAAGACTAGAGGGAAGGCAGCTACTCATCTCCTCCCACCGCCAACTCTTTTGTTACTCTTTTACCAACGAATAGTGGGACGATGATTCGAACCCGCGACCCTCAGATTGCGAGTCACCACCTGCACATACCGGGCCTAGTCTTTTGATGTACTGATTTATGATACTAAGTATATTTCTCATTAGCTTGTGTTACATAGAATGGTCTTAGTTAATCAGGTGGTTAGGGCGCTTGAGTCGCAATTTGATGGTCGCAGGATCGAATTCCCGTCCCACCAAACATGTTCACCCTTTCAGCCGTGGGGGCGTTATAAGTGCGGTCAATCCCACTATGTATGATTTCTGCGATTATAACATGTTCTCTGAGATAAGGAAATTAGTTTTGTTTCTTCAAATTAATATATATATGATTCTATGTTTATTATAGAGAATATTTGTGTTTTCTCTTTGTATTTCCTAACGATATGCGATATTTTATTTGTAACCTAAATCTCAGAAAATTAATAACTTCAATTAGTAATTGTTTAAAATAATTAAACAATGTTCCTCTTGTACATTTTGAAATTTATTAGACCTCTTAGGTATCAATAAAACTAGAGACGTTAGTAGAGGGTTAATTGATGAAGAAAAGCTGTAAAAGATGTAATTCTTTAAGATTCAACGCTCAGTTATGGTGTTACAAGATAATATTAAAATGCTTATTTAATCTCAGTGTAATATGCTAAATTTAGATCAGTATTATGAAGCTCAAATATTTATGGAATTATTAGTTGTGAGCGTAATAAACGTTTTAATTTTCTGTACAAGATGAAGTGATTCTTTATATTGCGTAGCAATTAAGCGCACCAGATTAGATCCACAGTTAGCCACACAGCAAGGATAATGTATAATACTCAACGTACCATAGAGGATTTTTCATATCATGACAATGATTATTCTAGTAGGTTTGGAATGACACGAACTCTCCAGTGGCACAGCGGTGTGTCTGCGGACTTACAACGCTAGAAACCGGGTTTCGATACCCGTGGTGGGCAGAGCACAGATAGCCCATTGTGTAGCCGTGTGCTTAACTTCAAACAAACAAGAGTGACACGACCTTAGAACCACACAAGATATTTAACGTTGACGGCAGACACTACATAACTGTCCTGTTGTCGAGTGTAGATACATCAGTTAAAATAAAAACAAAACAATTTACTCATTTTTTCACCAAGTATGGTCTGATTATTTGTGACTTATACTCTAAATATTTTGTTTTGATATTTGATAAATAACGTTTTTTGAAATCGCAAATTTTTAACTACAGCCGAGGAATTAAGTGACTGGTGACTGAATCTTTAAAATTCACCAGTTTACAAAAAATCAAATGAAATGCTGGACATTTTCTTCTTTAAAAAGTATAACTAGTAATAACTGAAAATGTCTAATTACATAATGTTTTTATAGAGAAAAATTCTCATTTCTACACAAAACCTACAACGGATAAATAAGTTTAGTAAGATAACTACTAAAAACGTCGTTGAAATAGCTTCCCCAACATATATTACTTCTTAACAAGGTATACATTTGAATAGGGAAAGATTTCGTATTAATTTTCATTATTTCTTAGGAGAAACTGATTGTGTAAATTTTTCGAAGAACCTTTAACTGTTGTTAACTTATTTTAGACACAAACAATTATTTAAAATGTAGATAAATGTCCTTTAAACTTCATATCGCTATATGAAAAGCACATCTTAGTATGAGGCCGGATAGTGTTCATCAATCTAACGTCGAAAATACTTCCGAGCGTTTCTTATCCTCCACTTAAAAATGTGATCTATAAAAAAATTCTTTGATCCGATTATTCTCTTAGAGCACGCTTAGTAGAATTTACACACATCATTCAACTATTCAATACGTCTTCTTTAATGACCATTTCCCTACATCTTTATGGAAAAGGAAGGTGCTGTTGAAGTTTTAAATAGTGATTTATTTTATGAGACGTGACGGTCTTACCGCAGGAATCAACGTATAAGACATAGAATATCCAAGTTAATTCTTTAGCATAACACGTACAATGAACTATATAGAAGTATACGTGGTCTTTACTTGGTGCTGAGTAAAATATATTATTAGTCGGATTCTTTCGCACATTAAAAGCTAGAATCGATACCTTTAAGAAAAAGGTATATTAGATACACAAAATTTTATAAAGATTTAAGTGTAGGTCTTTTAGTTTTTAATTTGTTTTAACTTTAGCAAAATTCAGAAAAGAACATTCCAAGTATTTTCAGTGAAGAATAGAGGAAAGCGAAAAAAAGGTAAGTTTATTTTATCAGGCGTCAGTAAGTAAACAACAGTTATAAAAAAAGCAATATATTTTCGTTAAGATGACGCCATGTTATTCCAGAAGACGTCGAAGTATCAGCCTATGTTTAAAAAGCCTCTGACGTAGTATTTCGAGTAAAATCTGCAGTAATATATTTGAAACTATTTCGAAAATTGAAATTGAACTTAATATTTTGAACTTAATTTGGTTAACGCTATTATGTTAGAAATTGTGTACGTGGAAGGAAACTCCGTTTTACACAAAGCAAATGTTTAAATCTACAATAATATCTTCAAAATATTATTCAATTGTTTGTATGTCTACGTTTTCCTAAACTTTAATGTAGTTTATCTGCTAACAATAACTTACGATATCTTACATATTAGCAGATATTAAATGCTTATCACTAATCTGTCGTATTTTAGTACCCCCGTTGGGCCAGTAGTAAGTTTTACAGACTTACAATACTACAATTCGGGATTCGTGGATAAAGCACAAATAGCTAAAACAATAATTTTTATCTTATAAATTATGTTGCTTCAACTCTATTAGCGATTATCGCACGTTTTTTCCTATTTGTTTTAATGCAAAACTACAAAGTGGGATACCTACGCTCTTCATCGTGGTGGAATCAAACCCCAGGTTTTAGCGTTGTAAGTCTGTAAACCTACCGCTGAACCATTGCGGATCTCCTCTTAGTTTAAATCAGATATGAAGTTTTCGTTTTTAATGTCAGGTAAGCGTATTTAGAGCTGTTCAGAAATATAAGAATAGTGGAATTCTAACATTTAGATTAGCTGTGATTTAGATCATATTTGGCTAAAAGTTCAGTCCAGTATATAGAGACACAGCAGTATTATTCCACCATTTTAACTTTGCTTGAGTTATTAAAGTGCCTCTAGATCATCCGTGAAATATAAATTAAATACTTAAACCTAGATAATACTACTACATAATGTGTGCAAAGCAGAAACAGCCTATATGGAAGTCTTCAGCTATTATGAATTAATCTATAATTTCAGTTAATATTTTATTTTCAAAGAACAAGGAAACTAGGCACTCAAATTTACTGTTCATAATTATATAGTTTTTAGTTATCTAAGTAATGTTAATTTGAAAAGAAAAATATGCTTATTCTGGGTGATCACAGTTGTTTATAATATGCTTATTCTGGGTAATCACAGTTGTTTATAATATGCTTATTCTGGGTAATCACAGTTGTTAATCTAAGTCACTAACTGGAACAATGGTTAAGTGAAACGCCAATCCTTCGTTTTAAGAAAATATCTTTAAGGGCAAAATAAATCCTTCCTTCGGATTACTGACTTTAATCCTATAGAAATATTATTAATCTCAGTTAAACAAACTTTATAAGCCTGAAGCATGAATGTTGTAATTCTAAGTCATAGTTTAAAGAAGAATCCTTAAATAGAACAGATTTCTGTGAAAAATTTCGATTTATTTCATTTATTTGTTATTTAAACGCAACACACTCACAGGTAATCATAAAAAAATTCCAGAAATCCTAAATTAACGTTGATTGTTTGTTTGTTTGTTTTCCTTAAGAAACACATAAATGGACGAAAGATACAATTTCTTAATAAATTCATATAAAATAATGTATCAGCGTAATTATTTCCAATTGAGGCATTTTGAAAAATTGCTTCGAGCACTGATAATACACAAAAAAGAACATGAATAGAAATTGGGGCTTTGGGGTAGACATTACAATCTAAAGTTATTGCGATTGCTTTCAGTCAATGCGAGTGTTAATGTTAAACAGCTTTCAGTCAATGTTAAAGATAACACTACGCTTGGCATCATAAACATTGTCAATTAAAGTATGAATACGAAAGTAAAATATTGAAACAAGTCAATCACTCATTTTATTTTCTTTCCCTTTCTACAGGTAAGAAAGAAGTAACGTACAACTTGGAATAATGTCCATTTAATAAAGTATAAGTTCTTAAAGACTTGTGAACTATACATGACAATACATATATATATCCAACTAAACCAACATATATCAATATTTACACACACTCCACAAATAAAATATATGCTATATATTTACAATTAGCAATAAATAAATAAAACATATAGTGAAGATTATTTAATGCGTTTCATATGTTAAACTTGTCAAATGTTGTAATTTCGATTCCATGTGAAATACATTTGTTTTTGGTAATGAGTATAAGGCAATTAAAGCAAAATTAACGCATTTTGTTTTCCACAATTTTATAGATTTCTGAGCAAGACTGATGAGACAATATTCTGTACCCATTAAAAGTATCTAATTGTAAGTTCCTTTCAGTATATAAATTTGGCGCGAAAATAAAAATACATTAACTGTATGAAAGTATAAAAATTCACATTCTCATATGCGTTAAACGCTTATTGAACTGTAACGATTTATTTTTATAAATTATTCGATAACTTTCTGAAAATTCAGACTTCTTGCAACATTCCTTTCGATGGAGAGCGTGGCCAATATTTTGGACGTCACTGATACCTGGACGATCTCAGATAAGTTTCAATGAAAATCAAGTTTGAAAAACTAATGTCAGCAGATTTAATGGTCACTGAAGCTGTAGTTAGTACCCTGAGAGCGATATGCTCATTGGGATATACTGCTGTTAGACCATTTCTATAAATAAAGGACAGTGTTTCAAGAGCGACAAACATCTCTAGAAGAATTGTTTTCAGACTTTGAAGTTCGACCAATAACTCATAAATCTACTTAGCTGTGAATAGCGTTATAGCTAACTCAATGCCCAATTTAGAAAATTTATTTAACGTCACAAAGGCATTCAAAGAAAATGAGATATAATCAGGGATGAAACCAAACCTATATTTTAATCTCTTTAATGCATGCTTAATTACAACGTAAAAACTTCCCAGTATGTCAGTGATAAGTCTGAAGGCTTATAACCAGGTTTTGATATTCATGGTAGGCACAGCATACACAGCCCATTATGTGGCTTTGTGCTTAAAATCAAGCAAATAAAAATACAAAAGAATAAAAACTGCATTACGAGACCTAGAACATCATTGGTATAGAATACGATTACCCTTCATTAAATTATTTAATTTTCAGTCTAATATTCTATTGAAATAATGTTACGACCTTTAGCAGGAATAATATTCTTTAAACATTATATTTTACTTCTAGCGAGAAAGAGAATTTAATACTTTCGAGTCTTCCTCCAAATTAGTTTCTAGGACGAATAACGAAAGATAAAAAAAAATACTATTGATCTAAGGGATGAAATGCTTTCCTCACGTCTCGAAAAGTCATTGTGCCAGAATTACAAGGACACATTTTTGTCTTGGCTGGAAGAAGAGATTAAAGTAGGGATCTCTTACACAGATTGATTAAATAAGGGCTTGCAGCAATACTGACTTAAATTTGAACTTTGGTGTTAATATGTATAATATTGTATGAATATACACTTATTGCTGTATATATGCATATTCAATTTGCTTACTTTAATCATCATTTAAGTTAAACGAAAATAGAGCGGACAAATTTGGTGCATTATAGAGAGAATATCTTCATGAAAACAAGGCATTCATTTACCTGGAAGATGAAAAAATAACTGAAATGTTTAGAACCTGACAATGATTAGAATAGAAACCCAAGATGTACTAGCCTTCAGCAAATAAAAAGTGTAAAGCAACTTGTAATCGACCCTAAAACCATTCAATGTTTAGACAATATACCACTGACAAAAATATTTCCTAAATTAACTTAAAACACTTATAAATTTGAGGAGAAGATGTTATGTCAAGTAATGTAGGATTAGGGGTTTAGAATGACAATAACTAGAGTGTTAACTAGCTGTCTTCTCTTTATCGTCCTCCTTTGGGACGGCGATAAATTTACTTACTTACAATACTAAAAACCCGTGTTCGATTCCCAGGGGAGGATAGAGCGCGGTTTGTCTATTGTGCGGTTTTGCACTGAAATAAACACTCTAGTCTATAAGCTCATAATTAGGAATGGTTATTTCTTGTGTAGCTTTGCGCGATTATGCAAAACAAATAAATCGAGATTATCAACTTATGACTGTCATACATCTCATGGTTTAAATATTTTTCTTGGAATCCTTCCACTCGAAAAATAAAGGTTTACTTTGATAAATTGTTCACGCTATTACTACTTGAAATACATTAAGGATAATTATTAAACCTAATTTGTACTTATTATGAAGAAATACACACTATACATAAAAATGGCCATGCAAGGTCATCATTAGGTAAGATAAAATAACGATAATTTGATACATTCGAGGATAAGATTAAAAGTACGTTTTTTTTGTGATTACAATAGTTCTAATTTGTACTTGTTTAGTTTGGTAAAACAATTGGGTAATAGGATTCAGGCAGACTTGTTTTAAGGGATTATCTTTAACGTGTCAAACAAATCGCTAGCGTTTCTTGGTTGTCTTTAATAAAACATGAGTAACACGGATAATTGTTGATAATTTGTTGAATTTCGCGCAAAGTTACTGGAAGTCTGTCTGAGCTAGTCGTCCCTAATTTGAAGCGATAGACTAGAGGGAAGACAACTAGTTAACACCACCCACCGTCAACTCATGCCATACTCTAATCGAATAGTGGGATTTTATCGTCTCATAGTGTGAAGCGTGATTTAGTTTTTTCGTCATTAACAGGTCACGATAAAAAGATCCTCAATCTGCCCAATAATAATGGATATTTCATTTTCTAAAAACGTTTTTTTGCAGCGAAATTATTTTATACACCATTCTTATTATAATGTAAGATAATGATCACTCTGAACTTGTAATGAAAATGTTTTAATAAATGATTTTTGCACAAATGATACGTTAAATTTATTTGAACTTACAGCTAATGCTGCTTAACAAAATATTTTCAAACATTGAATGCTTTTTATTTTACATACACGTTTATTCTGGTCTCTTTGAGGGCGTATTCCACAAGGAAGTTGTCTGCGTGATGTTTACGTTTCGTAAGTTATATCATTGCAAAGACATTCGAAAAACCTTAGAAAATGTTATGCTCGATAAGTTACATTTGATTAGTTTCTATGTGATAAATAGCAAAATATGGCACCAATTTATCAATGCCCTTCAAATAAGAAAAAGGAAATAAAATTTTTATTTTAACTAATTAGGTAAGTTTAAATTAAATGTTTTATTAATTCTAGGAATTCAATAGTTATTAAATCTCAAAATGTTGATAATAATAGCTTAGTTAAGCCTGTTTTATTAGTATTAAGAGATGAGGATCCCACTAGGAGATTAAACTAAATATCGTGAACAACTTTACAGTGGATACGTTTTTAAGCAACTGACTCTGCGAGGTTTCAGCCCATAGGAGAGCGCTATCTTCAGACAATGTATTAGTCACAAAAATTACCCAATTCAAACTGTAGCGGTTATTTTTATAAATGCCCATGTTAACTTATAAGTATTTAACATAGGTTTCAGTAAACTATTTATAAAAGTTTTTAACTGAAAACATACAAAAATTAAGCATGCTGTATGGTATATGAGTTATGCCTAGTAAAATATTGAAGTTTTCTGAGATATTTGTTCAAAGAAGGTTTTCATTTTTGTAATCAGTATAACTTCTGCGACTTTTCTTTTATTTACATATGACTCACTTCGTAGAATGTTTATGTTGTTTTCGTGTATGAAGTGTTTGTTTTGTTTTAAGTGTTTAGAAACATGGGACGGTCTTTTAAAGTTATTTGGTTCTTGTGTTTAGTTCTCTTCTATTTTCACCTAAATAAAATTACTCACTTTTATGAAATTTGGTTTCATATGTTATTATTTTTGTTCTCTTTTGTTTGGGATAATTTCTTCAACTGATGTTTTTGTATGGTTAAAAAGTTGAGGCTAGTGCTATGCTTTGGATGAGGCGTTTCTATCTTCCGGCTAGGTTGTCGATGACGTGGTCCATAATTACTTGTTGTTTTGTGGATTCTTTTTGGATTAAATGTCACGTGTAGTCTTTGTTTTGGTTTCACTAAGTGTTTTTTAAAGTTTTCATCATTTTAATAAATAAACATCTCAGATATTCTCTTCAATATGATGTTTAAATTGTTAGGAGTATACATGTCAAGTGTGATGTGAATTATATATTCTATTAGGGTTCCACATTTTTGTCATGGATGGTGTACAGGTTTCCATTCTACTCGTTCTGAGCACGTTTATTTCCTATAAAAACAGGTGTAAAATCTAGTTGATTTTCTAATAATGTAAAACCCAAACAATTATATGTTGTTCAATTAAATAAACTAAAGAAGAATATCTGAAGATTTAGTAACCGAGTAAATTACACTTTTCTAATAAAGAACTGAACTATTTGTTATATTTCGTTATATACCAGTTTATATACAACAGGAGATTTCTACTTTCAAATCACTGCTTTCTCTTAATTGTAAAGAAAGTAAGTTAAAATGTTTTTGAGTTATTTGTTTATATATAATACAGTCCGGCTGACAAGTTCTGGTATTGAACAAAAGGACATACATGAGTCTGAAATGCTATTTTCATGTAGAGGGACTATAGTTATTATTATTATTTATTATTATTTGTAATTAAGCACAAAGCTACACAAAGGGCTATCTGTGCTCTGCCCACCATGGGTATCGAAACCCGGATTCTAGCGTTGTAAGAGAAAACAAAGACATAATAAATATTTGCAGTCATTTGTGTGATTTTTATCACGATTATTAGGCTTGTAGCTTTCGGCGCTTAACACTATAATAAATAAGATTATATGACCCAGCTGTACATATATATATATACACACATATATGGAGAGAGGGAAAGACGGGCTGATAGTAGGAAGTAACATTGACTTCAGAATTGGTTGAAATGGCAGTAGGAATTTGATTCTTAAGGCAATAACTATAATTCTAATAAGTCCAGATATCACCCTGGTTACATGTAGGATATATTTTCTTTTGAGAATTGTTAATCTGTTAATATTTTTGTTAGATAGAGAAGAATAATCATAGTGTAGACGCCTTCAACTTCTTGTTTTATGTATAAGAGTAAACATGTTTCTGAGATTTGGTATTTTCAATCTGAACAGCATATTATGCGACATATGGGATAAACGACCAGGATAGAAACTCATAAGTTTCGAGTATTGGCATCCCTAACTTAATAATTTCTGACTATAGGAAGGACAACCAATCAATAGCATCCACTGCCTAATATATGGCTACACGTAACCGAACAGAGTTATTGAGCATCCATAGGAAGAACGGTGTGAAATGTAGACTTTTGCGCGTTCAAGGGGTTGTTAGAGTATAACGAATGCAAAGTATAATAAACTTTCCTCTCCTTTAGACATATGCAGATATTTTTATAGAGGCATGTTGGAGTACATTTAGTCTGTATTATTTCAAAATTAAAATATAAATGTGTACGCTTTCGAGTCAGCTGCTTTGACTAAGAACAAATTTTTCTGATAATTTATTGAATGGAATATAATAACTTGATCTTGCATTAAATATACATACTTTCTAGTCACAGGTGTTGTATCACATGATGAACCACTAATTGAACTCTCCCTGGTGACTTAGTTTGAGGGATTATAACCTTAAAAATTGGGTTTCGATACATATGGTGGGCAGAACACAGATAGCCCATTATACAGATTTGTGCTCAACAAGAACAACAACAAAATTAATGTAGTGGACCTAAATTTGAGTTTAAAAAGAAAACAGAGTATGTTGAAAATGTTGGCCGTTAATATTTCATCGATTGTTTTCCTGTAGCAGTTAAGCTAATTCAGTTAGCGTTAAGATGTTAGTAAAACAAGAAATGTTAATATTGTTTAATGGTGCAATGATTGAACAACATAACAACTTTTGTTTCAAACTGCATTTTGACATTAGTGCAAATTCATTTTTGTAATCTTATTTGTAGTTTTAAGGTTTTGCTGAGAATGATAAGCTTTAAGTTTTGGTATATTAGTAGTAGTTAAGGGTGTACTCCTGCGTCAAAAGGAAGCCACCTCAATGGAGATGAAAAGATGCCGCCTTAAGGTTACACAACTATTACATCATATTCAAATCCTGCCCACACCCGACGGTTACATAATTGTTACGTAATATACAAAGAAAACTACTACCAGAGGCTTATATAACTGTTACATAATAGGTACCAGAGGACGATGACGTCATAGTTCCATGTAGTGGCACCAAAGAGCATTTTAGGAGAAAGAGTGACATCATCGTTCAATATAAGATGACATGTTGCTTTAGGCAAATGCTGTTATCAAAGTTCTATAGGTGGATGGGGTTACTAAGTACAATATTTCTATAGATGGATTGTGTTGCAAAGGATAATGTTTGTATAGATGGATGGTGTTACTAGGTGTATTGTGGTGTTTCTAAAAGCAGACAGTGTTACAATACTTCCGTAGAACTGGATATAGATTTCAACTTGTCTCAACTCATGTTTGTAGTTTCATTTATATATGTAATTGTATTACCTGTGTTTTACAAAGCTGAATGATACTATTAGATGGATTGTGTTACTTAGGTGCTATAAGCAGGTGGTATTACTTGGCAACTTGTGTTACTAAGGTTAGTGTTACTTGGGTAGATGGTGTTTCTATAAATGGATAGTTCAATAGAATGATGAGTTCATCATAGAGTGTCTCAACTTTTGATTACATCATCAATGTCTAGAATTCATTATATGTCCTAAAAAGTTACAAGTAAAACAATTATTTTAACGAGATAACTGGTACAACACTGTTATGTAGTTAGATTTTTATGACACATACTGTCTTAATTTACCTATTATATGAACAAGGCAGAAAATATTATAGCATGGCCCTTTTACAGTTAGTAGCCACACTATGTATAAAAAACTTTGACAATTCATTAATTCTTTAGTTTTTACTTCTTGAAGTGATATACATCCTGAAATGTTTTATCATACATAATGTTTTGTTTTGTAACTATTGAATGAGACAGTTAGTATAGTCGGTTTAGTACATACTTATTTAGCATACTAATTATACTTTCACTTCTATATTCATTTTGCATGATATACTTATTGCTAATTAATTTCTATAATCTATATGCCGTATGACATTTATTCACCCTAAAATGATTCTTTTTTAAATGATTTCATGTTTAGCTTTATAAGTTGATTTGTTTCACTAAAGTTTAAAGGATCTACATAAATAATTATGTTTATCTCTTCATTTGCAGCTTGTGTAAATCTGCTTACGACCCCATGTGCGAATTTTTGTGGCAGACCATTCAAAATGTTGTGAGCAAAATGCTTGGATCATATGGTGTCAACCTCAGTTGAAGGGGTAACCATTACCTTTGTAGAAAATTATTATTCTTACCCTTCTGTAGATATTTTCATTTTGAACATTATACGAACTACTACATATAGATGTTCTTCTATCTGAGGCTCATTAACTTTATTGATAAAAAGGTCAACACATATAATCACTAAATGGTGTGGACACTTCAACTCTATTAGATATTTAGTTTGACTCATCACACTTGATTGTATGTCGACTTTTTACTAAGAAAAGAAGGGGCTCATAGAATTCAAAGTTCAATATGGGAGAAAAAATGTTATGAAAAGAAAAGTTGAACAAGACAATTACAATATATATATATAATAAATTGCTATTTGTGATTATACATTCATTAACAAGGTATAAGTATCATACACATATTTACATCATATATAATACTGAAAATAAATTGCTCAAACTCTACATAATCATATATTTTCTACATAAATTATAAACAGTAGATTATTAATTTAATGCTCACCACACTTTAACTTAATTAGCGATGATCAGCTTTTGTATTTCACTGAATATAAAAGTCAGTAAACATAGTTTATTGATTGTTTCAGTTTACATAGTGATACAAAACACTAAATGTGTATTTACGATATTCCATTTCTCAAGATTTGACAGGACATGTTTAATACGTACATTTGAGTTAGTGTACAATTCCTATGTATTTTCATTCAGTTAGACTCCATGAACTGATTATTCATGTTTCTACAAATGTGTTTAACCATCTAATACAAGTCTCCATTAAGATATGCTATAATCACTGCATGTAAGTAAAATCTAAAACTATACATAAGACTGTTGTCATAAATACTGAAACATTTATTCACAAAACTTCAAAATACACTAATATACCATTTATAAAAACATTTTAGCTTATAAAACACTGGATAAGCTTTCATACAAGTTTTGTATATTACGGCCATATTATTACTTGTTAATATCAGATGTTCAGTATGTAAGTTATTTAATATAGTTTGTAAACGAAAAAAGTAATATACAATTTCTGTATTTCACTTAGTTCATTGTATTCACTACAAAACATTTTATTCACACTACTCAGTAAGATTAAACTGTGACTGACATGGTGTGATTGGTCAAAAGTTCAGACACAATTTGTCTATAAATATAACTTATGCTCATCTTAGATTGATAATTTACTAAGAAAAAGTAATTTATTTCTACTCTTTTCAGACTAAAGATCAAATGTCAGATAATTATGTATAGCTGAATCTTTTATGATAAACTACACCCCATGATTATCAGTTTCTGACAAGTATGTTTTAACAACTATTTTTTTATTCCTGTAAACTCCCAGTGGAGCATAGGGCCGCAACAACACCTCGCCAACGGAAGTTGTTGTTGCAGTTACTTGTAGTAGGTTGGTTTTTTACGGGGTGGAGTTGCTAGCCCCGCGCCCAACCCTCCTTCTTTCTCATCCTGGACTTGGGACCAGGCAAAGACGGTTAACAGCTATTACAAGTCTTCAAGAAGTTCTGGTACTGTGCAAAAGGTCTCACCAAAAGTGGCATGCATTGCAAAATGCATTCCAGACTCTTTTACATTTGGAAACCTGTTGCTATGTGTTCAGATGTTCACCTAATTGAAGAAAGTCATCATGTGTTCAGCATAGATTGAACATAAGTTTTAGTGACTCTGTAGAGTATACAAGGGAAAATGTCGGCATATACTCTCAGAATGCTCGTCTACGTTTTACAGACTGTTGCTATGTATCTGGACAATCTCGGCATAAGACTTCAAGACTTCCATGAAACACGAGTCCTCGTTTTTTTTTCAGGGATGAAAATAGACACTGCAGCAGCAAGAGTCTCCATGTTTTTATCAATGATTGCAAAACTACTTCAAGAATGGGTAATATTCTTTCATCTCTACTAGACACCACTGGCTTCTTATTATAAGAACATAAGTTTTTTATGACTGTAACATAAAGGGGAAATGTGCAATAATGTGTTATGACCTCTTCATATTTGTGGTACTACAATGAATTCTACTAATTTTCGTAAATATTATAACAATTTGGTTGACATTTAAGATGTAATAGCTATTGTTATGCTATATTGGGTATGAATAATAGTAAGATACCAATAATGAGCATAGTCTAGACAGTCCATACACTTTTGACCAGTGGTCTCTGAAGATAAATATGATCACTTTGACGAATGTCTGACGTGCTTTTTAAGGAAATTTATACGAATAATCTTTATAAAGCGAATTCATGTAAAAGGATAGATATTTTTTTCTTGTAGTCATTACCTTTTACCGTGAAACCACAGAAAGTACAAGTATTAGGAGATCAAGACATTCATGTAACTTTTTTTTCAGATGAAAAAATCCGAACAACTTATATATCAAAACAAAAAAATTATTGAATGAAATAGTCTCCATTTTTATTGACGATGCTTTCCATCTCACAATCAGATTATTAATGCCCTGATTAATGAAATCACTTGGCTTTGAAGCAAAAAAAAATGTCGATGTCCTTTTAACACCTTCTACATTTGCATATGTTTTCCCATTAAGATGATGTTACAGCGAATGAAAAAGATGGTAATATGATGGTGCCATATCTGGAGAATATGGTGGGCGGAGGACGTGCATTGTCATGGAGAAGAACACCTTTCCGATTGATGAGTGAAGGGCGTTTCTGATGAAGGGCTTGATTTAAATGTTCCATTTGCTGACTATATATATCTTTGCATTGAAAGTTTGCTGTGGAATGAGGAGTTCGAAATGAATTACCCCTTTGATGTCCCACCAAATGCAAAGTATCACTTTCTGCGGATGGAGTCCAGGTTTTGGGGTCGGAGGTGTTTTTTTTTGTCCAGGGCTGAGCCATTGTTTATGGGGTTTAATATTGGCACAGAGAATCCATTTTTCATCACCAGTGACAGTTGAGTCCAAAAATGGATCACACATTGGAAACGATGATAAACGGAGAGTTCGTGTGGCACCCAAACACCTTTTTATGGAGTTTTCCCATATTCCTTAGATGCTTACGTATTGTTTTATAAGAGACATGCAATTTCAGGCCATTTTGCGAGTGTGTTGCCTTGGGTTAGACTCAACAAGTGTCTTCAGAGCATCAGTATGAATTCCAACATATCGGCCCTTGCCATCACAGTTTTTAAGGCTAAAGTCAACTGAACGAAATTTGCTGGACCATCGTTGACACCTACTGACGTTCAAATCATTTCCGTAAAATTCTTTGATATTCTTTGTAGCTAGAAAGGCGTTGTTTCCCTTCTTGTATTACAAACAGCATTACATACCGAATGTGTGTCTCGTCGTGTGCCATCACTATATAGGATTAGAGTATACTAAACTTTACACATTATATAGGCTACACTAACGTGACTTTAGGCCTTTAGTCGGTTCGTTTAACTATTATACGTGATGTACGTTGTTTGGGGGGTGGGGGAGGGGTGATTAATGAAAGTGTTTCAAAACACGACATTAATTTCTTGACAACCTAATATATTACCATATTGAAAACGTCCACTGTGGTATTCCAGGTACTTATTGTTTCTATGATAAAGTGATGTAACATCGCAGTAATTAACACATTTTCCGGTCTTTACATCGTACAAGAGCCTGATAGTGGTAATTCTTCCTCGTCAGAGACGTCAACACATCACATTTTCGTTCAGCACTGAAGCAACTAGAGATTATGCTCTTTTACAAAATATAAATAAATGATAATACACTATATTTATAACGTTGCTATTGCTACAGTGAAAATCGTATTTTCATAAATATCATAACGTTTTCAAATTATCAGTGTCTATGTGATAAGTATTTAATTTTTACTGTTACAATCGCTGTTGTTATATATATCAGACGAAATATATTTGTTCTTATTTTCATTATCTTCAAGTATTACATGGCAATAGAACAGGTTGATTTTCAAGTTGAAATCATTGACAGTAATACGACTAAATGAACAAAGGTCAATAGGAGAGTCTAACAGAGTAGAAATTATACAAGAATTGCACTGAAAATTAAATATACTAGACTAGTATGAAAGTTAATTTAATCTTGACAATCCAGCATTTTATAATACATACGTGTTTCAGCCAATGTTATTCCTAAATGTCAAAGGTTTTCAAGTTGTCAGCAGAATTTACCCCTCAGATAAATTAAAAAAACAACAATACAAATTGTAAGATGGACGATATTGGTATTTCTTACGTGTCTTAAAAATATTCCTGAAGAAATTAGACTATGTATAGATTCTGGTAAGTTACATTCGTAAACAATAGTAGTTTTAAACTACAAATATATGAGTTCTAGATTGAAAGCAGAAAGCATTAACTAAAAACAAACAAACAGATGTTAATGTACCCTCAAAACCTGCGAATTCCATGAATGTACATTTAGTTTTCTACATTGTTTTGTGAAGTGGAAAAATGGTAAATTCTATTTTTACTGACCTTCAAGTTCAGTGATATGCAAATCCGTTTTTCATTGTTATTTTGGTTATAAAGTATATTCTGTAATGATAAAAACTAAAGATGATGCATTTATGAAATGGGAATGAATAGTCTTTATTTTTGTAGACCACGACTTTTATCGTAAGAAATAATAAAATTGAAATATTTTGTCAAGAGCTTTAAAAGTAAGAAATATGCATACTATTTTTGACAAATCTTGGATAAGTCGTCTTTTTTTAACTTGACATTTTGTTAACAAAGGTTTCAGTATGTGTGATGCTTGACAAGTCTGTGATTTTACTTGATGATAGTATATCAGGTTATATTAAAATACGTCCGTTTTAAGTGATAGAGGAGGGGTAATATGATAATCAAAATATCTAATGTCCAGCATGATGGAGGACAGTCAAATTAGTTAAGGATTTCAAATACACGATACCCTTTCTAAAATTTCTAAATTAAGAAACATTCTATGATTGTATTAACTCAAATCACTTTGGGGTATGCCTGTTATGTTTCGTTTATGGTGATTTATTCTATTTTACTAATAACATGCTAGAACAAATATCCCAGGTATCATTACATTGGGTTGCAGGTCAGTAATGTATAAACTAAGATGTTTTCGTAAATAGTATGTTAGTGTATCTCGAAGTTTTGTTAATAAATGTTTCAGTATGTGTGATTTTATTGACATATATTAATGATAGCATATTGGTTTATGAGTTTTACATTAGAAATATAAATGGAGTCTTGTATTAATTATTCAAACATAGTTGTTAGAAACTGAGATTCATGGGGTAATTTACCATAACATACTCAGTTAAACATATAATTATCTGGCATTCAATCTTTAGTCTGAACAAAGTAGAATTACGTAACTTTGTATTAGTGAATTATCAGCATAAAATGAGTATAGCTTATATTTGTAGACTGACTGTTTGATATTTTGACCAATTGCTGACATAAGGCACAGTTTAATCTTATTGAGTAGTGATCATAAAATGCTTTTGTTGTAAAGTACAATGAACTCAGTGAAATACAAAAAATTTACACTAACGTTTTCGTTTATAAACTATATTAAAATACTGTATACTGAACTGAAATGAACAAGTAGTGATATGGGAATAATGAATAAAAGATGTATGAATGCTAAGTTAAATGAGAGAATCCTGTATTTTATAAGCTAAGATGTTTTCATAAATAGTATTTTAGTGTATCTTGAAGTTTTGTTAAATCTTTCAATACAGGTTTGGTCAATTTGACCAGCCACGTGACCTCTTTGTACTCATTCAATGTCTTTATAGATTTGATACTACTAACTTTTAATATATTTTTAGTGAAGTATCTGTAATAAACTAAAAAAGATTTGTCAATGATTATATCGGGCATATGTTTTGAATAGTCTATGTGCAAAGTGATTTTTATGTTGAGATTAAAAATACTTTTCTTCAACTCATAAGTCTCAAATTACATTTGTGTAATCTCTAATATCTCCTAAACACATTTCAAATGTTTGTTTACAGTAAAACTTTATATGTTATCTGCAATTTTCTCTAACCTAACTCTATACAAGGTTGGTCAATTTGACTGACTTTGTAGTCACAAAAATAGAAAGAAATATAAATTACTTTTTTCTCTCTAGAGTGACTTCGAATTATAACATGAAACTACATTCGTTTATCCTAAGTAGCTTTAAACTCATAACAGTATACACCTATTTATACTTAACTTTTATTGTTATATTGCCTTTTGAACCACGTCTAACTACTACTGTTCATGCCATTATAAGTTGTAAACCATTTGGGGAAAGTGGAGCTTAATGCTATCGAATTACATTACCCACAGGTACTCTGAGCTGGTCATGTCCATGCCTCATTAAACATTTTCATTATATTATTGTTTGTTTTACTTAATCTAACCTTACAAACTGGCCCCCCCCTCCCAGTGACACAGCAGTATGTCTGCGGACTTACAATGCTTGAAACTGGGTTTCGATAGCCCATTGTGTAGCTTTCTGCTTAATTTCAAACAAACAAACTTACTAACCAAAAAAGATCCATATTTTGACATTTGAGATACTTTTATAGTAACAAATAAATAATAAACATGAAAATCAAGAAATAAAGTACTTACCTGAGTCTTTTTTTCTTCTCTCGACACTCGATGCCACTTAACTCTACTATTTCTATAACAATGGTAGTAATTCACTAAATAATTTTTTTAATTAAAAATTGCACTAAAGAACATATAATAATAACATGCAAAAAGCAGACAATTTCCCCTAACTATCACAATTTTTCTGGCTTTCTAACTATGTGACAAGAGCTGTTACAAATTCACCCAAACTAGTTGTTCTCTTGCTCTTGGAACAAAGATTCTACTAACAGAGAAAATGACAATTCTCTGTTCTGAAAACAACATAATATAATATGACATTTGACACATAAAAACCTTGGCTTTCTATTGGTTATACATAATATAGTATTAAGAGTAAGAGAAAACTATTAACAAATCCTGAAAGAGATGATGTGATGGGTGTGAAAAGAGGAGTCTGATTTTTTATTGGATAGCTCTGTAACCAAACAAGATTGAAGGCTATAAAAATTATAGTTTGTCTGAGCAATGACAATCTTATAGGGAGTAATTTACTTTCAATTTTTTACTTATTGGAGGGGTGGTGAATAAAATGGAGAAGAGGGATGCCTAGAAAAAATATGTCACATTTCAGAATATTTTAAAACATTGCCTTATGAAATTAAGAACTTAAAACTTATATGCTATTAGAATATGGATTAATAGCTACGAGTTTATGCTATATTAATTGGTATAACATAAAGAAAAAGCAGTTTAATTAAATTTTGAATATAAGTTACTAAAACCTCTTGACATGCGCAGTAAAGGATGCCCGTGCAGAAAGAATTAATAAATGTTTAAGTATCGGTGATACTTGTTAAGTCTGTGATTTTACTTATATATATTAATGATATCATATTGGGCTATGATTAAACATGCATTTAATATAAGAAATATGAATAGAGACTTGTATTAGTTGTTCAAATATACTTCTCAGAAACTGATATTCATGGGGTGTAATTTGTTTTAAAAGACTAAACTAGACACAAAATTATCTGACATTTAATCTTTAGTCTGAACAAACTATAATTAAGTAACTTTTTCTTGGTGAATTGTCAGTATAAGATGAATATAAGTTATATTTCTCAACAGACTCTGTATGAATGGTTAACCAATTGCTGTGTGTGAGGCACAGTTTAATTTTACTGAGTAGTGAGCATAAAATGCTTTTGCTGTAAAGTGTGATGAACTCAGTGAAACACAAAATTTGTACACTAATTTTTTTGGCTAATAAACTATATTAATTATCTTATATACTGAGCTCAAATGAACAAGTAGTAATATGAATATAATGTACAAAAATAATATCAAAGCTAGTTCAATATTTTATAAGGTAAGGCGATTTTTAAATAGTACATTAATGTAACTCAAAATGTTGTAAATAAATGTTTCAGAATATGTGACCACAGTCTTACTTAGAGTTTAAGATTTTACTTACATAGATTGATGATTGCATAGGTAAATGGAGACTTGTATTAGATGGTTAAACTCATTTGTGAAAATGTGGATTATGGATATGACCTGATGGTTAGGGTGCTCGACTAGCAATTTACGTATCATGGGTTCAAATCCTCATTACACCAAACAAGCTTGCCCTTTCAGCCGTGGGAGCATTATAATGTGATGGTCAATCCAACTATCTGTTGGTAAAAGAGTATCCCAAGAGTTGGCAGCGGATGGTGTTGACTAGCTGCCTTCCCACTAGGCCATCACTACTATATTAGTAATGGCTAGCACAGATAGCTTTCGTGTAGCTTTGTAAGAAATTAAAAAACAAACAAACTGTTTATGGAATCTAATTGTGTAGAAAGTATACAAGAATTATATGGTAACTGAAATGTACATATTCAATATGTCCCATCAAATCTTTAGAAATGGAATATCATAAATACACAATTAGTGTTTTGTATCACTACATAAAGCGAAAGAACCAATAAACTATGCTTATTGACTTTTAGATATAGTGACTTACAAAAGCTTATAATCGCTAGTTACCTTAAAATATAGTGAACATTAAATTTATACTGTAGTATTTTTGAACTTATGTAGAACATATATGATTATATAGAGTTTGAGCAATTTATTCTCAATATTAAGTACGAGTGGACCTCAACATTCGTGGGGTTATGTTCATGGAAAATGAAATGTATGTAAATACCACAAATGTTAAAACTTACACCTCATAGGAAAAATGGGGCTAGGAATCCCACCAATGGTAATGTAAGGGAAAATTAAAACCAAATCAATTAAACCATAAGCAAAAAACAGCAAAGATATATAGTATATATATATATATATATATATAATATAATACTACAAATGTATACTGTATTGTATGTGTCAAAATCAAAACTTTACTTAAGGTTACTCGTGATGATAGGATGATTATGATGTTGTAGTCGGGAGTTACAAGGATGCAGGGTTCCCCTCATCATCATCCTGGGATGAGGTGGACCTACAGAGATAGCACATGATAGATAACCTGTGATGACTAGTGAATCAACAACATCAGATGACATGGATCTTGTGAGAGTGAACCTTTGGGTGAGACTGGAACAACTTCAGGTGAGAATAGATCTTCAGGGGAGCATGAAGCTTGGGCTGAACTCATGCTGAGCGTTGTAATGTTAGTGGCAGGCATGGTTGTGGTGATTGAGTACTGGGGTGGTGGAGCTGCAGTGGCAGCAGCAACCTTCTTAAAGTAGCTTGTTAATGTTTCTTGCTTCATCTTATTTTGCAGGTCCCTGTAAATTTCTTTGTAATGAATCTTCAATATCTTCAAACTTTAAACGTTAATGTGCATTTTATAAAAGGATCCAGCTCAACCAATTTATTAGCTATGGTTTTGGCTCCTCAGTCTTATTCTCATCCTCTCCTTTGCTCTTCTCATTCAATTCCTCTTTGTGTTGATTGATGAGTACCTACATCTCAGCCTTTGCTATGTCCTCGAAGCCTTCTCTACCAGTTTTGTGTGTGAAACAAAAAATTCTCTTCATCCACAGTGGGGAAGCCTCTGAAATTATTCACCGCTTCAGGCCACAGCTTCCTCCAAACTGCATTCCATGTGTTCTGATTTATTCCTTCAAAAGATTTCTGGATGTTATTAATACAATTGGCAATGTTATATTTTCCAACAATCAGTAACTGAAAGATCAACCTCCATCTCATCCAGTATTATAGCACAGGTTGTAGGAGGCTGTTTGTGTTGGGAGGTAAGAATATTACGCATGCCTTCCTAATTCTCAAAACACTGGGAGATGATTCTTGTTTTTCCCTTGAGGCTATGGGGGTTCCTAACCCTATATAGCTGCATCAGCTAGACCATACACTTATATCTGCATTCCCACAACCTTAGCTGCCTTAAAATCCAGAGCAATGTTTTTCTCATTGAAAAAGAAGGTATGGGTTGGCATCGTATTCTAGAAAAGGCTGATCTCATCTGCATTAATGACCTGCTCTGGCTTATACTTCATTCCCTCAGTCACTGTCTTGAGCTCTGGTGGGTACTCTTCCACAGCCACATGATCAGCCAATGCTGCTTCTCCTGCTAGCTTATGGAGGTTGTAACACTTCTTAACAATTCATGAACCAGCCTTGCTGGCTTGAAACATGTGGGTAGCGGTGGCAGTGTTACTGCCTTCACCCACAGCAGCATTGTAGAAGTGGTGGTACAGATGCTTCGCCTTGATTCTAATTATAGATCCACTGAGAGTAGCTTTTTTCTGATGCTGATCATTTATTTAAACACTGAGAAATTCTTCTAGTTTTCTAACAGTTGGATCGCGAGATTAAAATGATACTTTTGCACTTTGGAGTGCACTAGATGCAATGCTTGCATAGATATTGGCCTCATTTTTCTTAATAGTCCTCACTGTTAACTCATTTACTCCGTAATGCCTGGCCACAGATGCTTGACTCTCACCTCGTTTTAATGTCTAATATCTGTAACCTTTCACTTGATGGCATAATTTTTTTTTCGTTTTTGCAACAGAATCAATTTCTGCACCCAATTTATGCTTTGGGGCATTCTTAAGGCTTTGATAGATGAGTTTCACCATGATACAAAGAACAAACACGAATGTGCGCGATTATACAAGGCTTGAATTGGACTGCTCATAGTTAGTAAATATAGTGGTCAAGAGCATGTGTTCTACAGTACATAATCAGAAAACCTCTACAGATACTATTTAACTTTATAAGAATGGGCAGCTTTTTGTGCACAATTAAACTACTTCCTTTTATGGTATAGTAATAAATGTAGCATAAAAGCGTAGCTAATAATCCATATTTTAAGAGTATATAAGTTTTAAGTTCTAAATTTTATAAGGCAATATATAAAATATTATAGCTTTTCTCTAGTATGAGAAAAGTACGATTTTCTCTCTAGGCATCCCCTCTTCCCTAATTTATTTACCACTCCTACTAAATCCAACTTTTTCTGTACAGAGAATTGTTAGTTTTGCTTTCAGTTCAATAATTATTCCCATGGAAAACACATAGACAAACTTATTGAGTCTTGTCGCACAGTGAGAAAGACTCAAAGATTGTGATAGTTATGAGACATTATCTACTTTTTGCATGTTGTTATTCTGTATTCTTCGGTGCATTATTTAATTAAATAAAAAAATATAATTGTGAAACCCCCCCCAACTGTGGACGTTAAAATGGTAAACATTTTACGTATGATATAAACGTTTCAGAATTTAACTCAATTAGGGAAGCGAAAAATAAAAAACTAATGAATTAGCAAAGTGTTTTATGCGTAAAGCGACTGATAAATGTAAAAGGAGCGGTGCTATAATACTTACCTCATTCAATGATATATAAACTAAGATAGTATGTGTTATGAAAACTAACCTATGTAACAGTGTTGTAACAGTTGTCTTGTTAAAATAACAGTTTTTACTTGTAGCTTTTTAGGACATATAATTAAATCTAGACATTGATGGTGCAATCACAAGTTGAGACACGCTACGATGAGCTCATAATCCTATTGAACTATACGTTTATAAAATAGTATGACTATTCGGTTTGTAAAATACAGGTAGTACAATTAAATATATAAATGAAAAATACAAACAAGAGTTGAGACAAATTGAAATATGCATGCAATCCTACAGTAGTACAGTAACACTGTACGTCCATAGGAACACCATCTACCTTTGTATAGTACATACAATATACCTAGTAAAACCATTCACCTATAGAAACGTATCTTCAGTTTACCATCCGCCTAGTAACACCATCCACTTTTACAAACATTACCATTAGTAACACAATCCATCTATAGAAACATTTTACTTAGTAACACCATCCGACTATAGAACCTGGGTAACAGCATCCGCTTTTAGTAACAGGTCCTCTGGTATCGAACCATGATGTCACACTCACCCCTAAGACACTCTCTGGTGATAAATCACTGGTATCTGTATTTTGTGTTATTACCTTTATAGTATAGCTACTAAGACTTTGTCTCTATTGAAGTACTGGCCAGAAGGAAAACAAACAGTCAACAGCATTCTACCATCCATCATTTACACTAAGTGATTGACTGCCACTCTTATTACTCGCTCATAGGTTAAAGTGCGGAAAATCTTTTGTGGTATCGCTCGGATTCAAACTGGATCCCCAGTTCCGAAATCTTGAGCTCTACCATAGGATCAACGGGCGCCTTCACTCCTATGCTATCTTTGTATTAATTCTTATACATCTTTTGCAAATACTAAATTCCATCAGCGACAGAGACAAAAGCAATCTACATGATAACTATCATACTTCATAGAGAAAGATCCACTTTGCAGCTAGCACTGAATAGTGGTATTGATTTTCCACTCTTCATGACAATAAGCTTGAAATAGATATATTATTTGCCAAATGTGATTCATAATCAATGATGCAAAATATATAAAACATTAAGGTTATGTAAAGATAAATAATTTCAAAATTTGTTTCAGAGATTTCGGGTAAATACGCCCAAATGCTATCTAGTTGGCATTTATACATATAAAATGATTGATATTTATCCACCATATGTAAATATTAAAGATTTTACTTTATAGAACATGTATCTTCCTTCTGAAACTTACGACACCAACCAGGACATGAAAAACTTAAGATGCTTGAAATATTTTCTTAGTCATTCATCTTTAATGGACCCGACATGGCCAGGTGGTTAGGTCGCTCGACTCGCAATCTGAGGGTCGCGGGTTCGAATCCCCGCCCCACCAAACATGCTCGCCCTTTCAGCCGTGGGGGGGGGGGTATAATGTTACGGTCAATCGCACTATTCGTTGGTAAAAGAGTAGCCCAAGAGTTGGCTACACTGCTAAATTAGGAATAGATAGCCCTCGTGTAGCTTTGCGCGAAATTCAAAACAAACAAACATCTTTAATGGGATAAATGGGGTTTCCAGTATGTTTCTACAGATTGCAAAGGAAACTAAATTATGGAATCCGCTATGTTTAAAAAGATGACCTGATGAGTTGTTGCGCGTGGCTGCGTTTTATTTTTTCGTGTTACGCCAGCCTTTGTTGTTTGATAGTGTTTAAAAATAAATTAAACAGAAATGACAAAGATTTAACTGAAAAAACATAAATATTAGACGAATATTTAGTTTGACACTCGATAGTTATTAAAAATTAATATAATCAGAAAAATGAAATAGTTGCCTCCTCGTCCTCCCGGTGGCCTACCATTAGGTCTGAAGGCTTATAACTTAAAAATCAGTTTCGATATTTGCGATTAGTGCAGGATATATTAATAGACGTTTTATATACGTTATTTAACTTTAAATTTTATTGGGTACAAACTTTCGACTCCCTAGCTGAAGTTTTCATCAGACACAATATCCGTTAGCTAGGCCGAAACAAGATTGTTGTCAGTCTAGAGCAAATTTAAAAAGTCACAAGTGGTACAATTTAGTAGATTAAAAAATACATTATATTAAATATTTTTTCTAAAATATTAATACTATATAAATAACTATAACAGGAAAAAACCTTTATAATGGTGGATTCTGCCAAATTAATGGCTAAGATGTCATTACTATTATGTTGTCGCTCACTAGATATATGGTTAAATCACCACTTTGAAGAGTTTATTATTATTTTGAATGAAGAAAGTAAGTGCAGTAGTAAACGAATAGCTGTAAACGTGACTTAGGCATGTGATGCGATGGCAAAAGAAAAAAAAATCTTTAATTCCTCTTCATATTAGAATCTTCATCTACGATTTATATATTTTTAAAGTTGAGGATGTCTTTGTTTCCCCTTGCATATTTGAATATCATTGGTGTATACAAGGTGAAAAAGAAATGGGGCTGCCATTAATCTTAGACGATCATGTGACGTATCAAACATGAACTGCTACCCCTGTCCTTTGTTTTTGTGCATATATCATGATCAATCAGCCAGTGAAGTTACTATAAAAGACGGCCCTCCGCATAAAAACGTAATTGAGCTTCCTACATTTATTTCCCTATAATTTCAGTTACGATTCTGGCTTATTCGGGCCCCCTTTTGGCTCTCTCCCTCATCCACAGTTGCGAGGGCTGTGGATGCATACTTACGCCACTTTATTCAGGCAAGGTCGTGATGTTGTTGATATTTCAGTAACGTGTTTATTATCTTCGCCACTTATTGCTTACAGATTTGACTTTCGAGGAAGGAAGAAAAATTTGACGGGAACAAAAACATCTAGATATATAGAGAACATTACTTACAAATTATAAAGTTATATAAGTCACTTTTACTGTTCAACTGGGTATATATATATATATAATACTCACAGTATTTACTTAATTAATATATGTGTGTGTGTGTGTGTTACGAATAAAATCGTGTCCTCTTTGATTTATGCTACAACTAGTGTTTATCAAATTAGATAAACTGTTACCTAGTGATAACTTAATGTTAGTCCTTTAACTGAACTATGTATTATTAAGTAAGAAACTAAAAGAATTGCCACTTTCTGGCGATGATATATCTGATTATTTTGTATTACGTAAAGTAATTCCTACATATCTTATACTTATCTCATGTTATAGCGAAGGGTTCTAGTATAACATTTATCAAGGTCATATCATATTTCACGTATAGTACACAGTGATGTAATGTTACAGTCATCATAGAAACGAAATTTCTCACGAAAACATTAAGTAAGCACGTGAACACAGTTGTGTACATTGAGAAAAAGAATCTTCATTATCGTCAGATAAATTCATCATATCATCCTGGTAGTCAGATTTGTCCTAATTCTTATCTGAGTACTCATCATTCTCACCAGATAGCAGAAGGTGAGGGAATGGCGTGTCCCTTCTGGGAAGTCTGAGATCACTAGTGCAACCAGGGGAAGTAGTTTTATGGCATTGACTACTAAAACTGAAGACAATCTCTACAATCGATATACAGAGTCGATTCGCTGAATGTTTAAAATCAAACTATATTTTCCCTTACAAAAAGCCCAATGGATTCGGTAGGAAATATTTCGAAATTTTACAAACATTTAGGTGTGGCGATAAAGATTTGGGCCTATGTCTTTTGTTATTGACTTTATTCGGTAACTCATGTGTATGCATGTTCCAGCTCTGGCACTTGCTATTCATTGAAACAGCATATGTATGTGTGTCTCGTATATTCGTGAAGAAATAGTCCGAAAACCTGCCATGAGTAAACGTTCCAGAACATGGCGAAATGTAAGGGTACTTTACTTGAAAAACTGACATAAACTACACATTTTCTCCAGCGTTTGTGAAGTCAACAGATATATCATGATTCTGCTACATCAATCCACTATATTTATAAATACACCTCTTATGTGACACTACACCTCAGTATCTACTTGGTACAGCATGTTCATATTTTAATTAAGATATTGAATTTTAATAGCTTCTACAATGCATCCTTCATTAGTGTTTTTTGCTGTATAGTTGAAATTAATAACATCCCATAGGGTTGGATGTGTCTTTGGGATTACATTTACTAATGCGCTTTAATATCCTGTTTCTTGTAGTTATGAATTTTTTCATCTATAAATGTATTGGAACATAAACGCCATTTGACTTGAGTAAGTGCACGACGTTTTGTGTCATGATATATAACGTTTTATGCTGGAGAAGCGTGATCTATTGATCGGTAGTTTGTATGACATTACATTACAATAAGACTGATATTAATTTTTTGACAAACATTTTTTTACTGCCACTATATATTTTTTTGTTTAAAAATTGTTATTAGTCCAGCAACGAAAGCTGTACAGTTACGTCCAGGACATTGTGGTGGATGAAAGATAAATTCACAAGTACATCTTTAAGTTTTGATTTTGGTATTTCAGGTAATATAATATATGTATTACTATTTTATTACATATTAAATTTTGCAGTTTTTGTGTTTATTTCTTGAGAAACAAACGGAATTATAAATGTATCTACTCATGATGTGACTTGTAGTTTCATTTGTCTCTCACAAAATAAGTAGAAAAGCGTGGAGGAAAACCCAAACTTATAAAGTTAAACACTTTAATATGGTTTATTTCCAAAACTAGTATTATTTTTTTCATAAAGTGCAACTAATGAGGTAATATTATACGTCATAGATCACCATCCCCAAATACTAATGAACCCATTCGATTTACTTAAAAATTTTCCTCAAGTATCTTTACAGTAACGTAGTCATCTTTGATTTTGAAAATAAAACAAACACTCATACATAAATAAAACGACTCAAACAAATTATTTCGCACATCAGTTACCTATTTCAAACTAATATCTGCTATAGCTTACGTCTTCTTGCAATATGTGAGTAGGTTTTTCTATTAGTCAGAAGAAATCAAGTTCACTTGACTGTTTCATTTTAAACAATTTTTTTTTTACGAAAATGCCCTCCCAATTTGGAGTTTCTCGTGCACCAGTAAAGAGTCTTCTGAAGTCTCAACTGAATGTGATTTGTAAGTTGAGCTTAGTATTTCGCTTTCGTAGCGGGATCACTCCCCTAGGAAAATAGAAAAAAATATAAGTGGTTATGAAGGGGATGACTAATTATTCATGTTATTCAGTTGAATGTAAGACAAATGCTTCATGCATCTGCAACAAAATGTGTACATGCTAATAAGGCCATCTTTACCTACTTGCATACTATTCACTACACGTTAAAGAAAATGGCAGAGTGCTAATTACAGAAAAAAATAATTGACGCTGCAAAAAATTACATTCCATTGTTTGATGATTGATTTTATATGTTCTTATTTGCATTTTTCACTGTTAGAAGCTAGCATTATTATCACTTTGACTTTTAACTTTAATCATTTTAAAATTTATATTTTCTTATTATTAAGATTCTCGAATGTATGTGTAGGACAATATGTAAGATTACTTAAAAACTGAAAATGAGTCAGATTAATAGACACCACAAACACAGTTTTAAATTGTTCCCGAACAAGTCGGAAATACTTTGGTGAATTTGTGGTATATATCCAGTAGAAACATCAAGAATAAAAAGAGTAGAAGTCTTTCTCGAAAGGACCTCATACTACGAATATAAATTGATAATTTTTGGATTTTCTTTTTGCATGTTTATTCATGCATATAGATAAGTGATTATTTGTTTTGGGTATATTTGAACAGTACTAGAATTTATAGTATAAATGGTGCATATTGCAATAAAACACAAAGGATGCTTATAGAAAAGAAACAATGAGGCTTTTCCATCACTGACAAAGTATAACAGCATCACTATTATTCAGAGCTATTAACATCCCAAAAGTACTTGTAAGTAGCTGTTGCCGAGTTGAACAAAGCGTGGAAATGCGTTTTATTCAGATTCATTATAATCGTTCGTGTAAGAGTATAGAGGCATAAATGTTTACCATACTTTTGAAAAACTCAAGAATTATTCTTTGCCTTTTCAAAAGGCAAAAAAAAGAAAACAAATGAAGAGTGAATTCTTGTTTTCATCAAATTATTACACAAAATGGTAGTTATGACTTTAAAAGATATTTAATTTTTTTTTGTTTATAGAAAGTGGCTCAAATATTTTGTATAATGACTTTCCAATAGCAAATGCTTCTATGCTTAAAAAAGTCATCACCAGTAAATGGCTTCAACAATATTCGTCAGCAGTCCCCAATCAAACAACAGAGAAAAGCACTGTCTTCACATGACTTTGATGTGAACATCATGAACAGATTTGCAAACACTGAAATACGTTACCACATATGTGTCGGCATCTTACAGTATTTTTATACCTTAACCTTATATATTACGACCTTCAACTGTACTGTCAGTGTAATCTATCTTATACGCAGAATTAGAAAATGAATGTAACCTTACTACCAATTTATGTTTATTTTCTCTTTATTATTGTTACAAGCTGAGGTACCTGTCCTTTGTCCGGGTTATGAACATAAAAAAAGGGGGGGGGTGAATGCTATGATAAACAACACAAAAATCCTAACTTTCACACAGTTTATTTATTAAATAACATATTCTACAGTATTCATTATTACCTCACCAACAGTTTTGTATAAGCTTTAAGAACTTACTACTTATATCTATGAATGTAGTTAACGTTTACTTACGTCAAATCAATGCTCAATAACAGCAATAATGGAGATGGAGGGGTTGTTAGCCCCTAATAACACAAAGTTTGGTTGGTATTAACCCAGCGACCTAAGAGTACTTAGATAACGGACAAACAGACATACACACAGCTTATTGTGGTTTATATATATATAGATTATACTTTTTGGCGAAAATGGCTCACCAACATCTCTCTTTAGGTAGTAATATGTTCCTGAAACGAAAATTAAATATTGAGAACACAAAGTTTCAAAATCAGTTTCGTCGACATCGAATTTGAATCTTGATTGTTAGTAAAATATCAACATTATTTTGAGATTTGCTTTTTGTGTAATATTAATATTTTTTTTTACGAAAGACATAAAATGTGTTTGCCATTATATATATATAAACCTGTGTTATTTAAAAATTCTCGTTATTGTTACTGAGCTCTCTAGAGCCTCAAGTAATACACCTAAGTTTAATTTTCTTTTCTGAATTTATCACCCGCACTGTATGATGCTGGATAAATAAAGAAATAAAACATTCGGTTTCATTTTACTATAAG